>NC_051438.1:13450349-13454508 GCF_001649575.2 Kryptolebias marmoratus | reverse complement strand
AGATTTGAAGGCCTGGATGGCCCTAAATTTCTTGAAACTTAATGAAGATAAGACAGAGGTAGTGTTTTTTGGCAGTTCCAGTGAAGACACTCTGTCCGATGCTTGTTCCCTGGCTCAATATGTTAAGCCAGTTATTACAAATTTAGGAGTTAAGATGGATGCTGGTCTTAAGCTGGAAGCTCACATTAGAGCAGTTGTAAAATCCAGCTTTTTTCATTTAAGGCAGCTAGCCAAAGTAAAACCTATGCTTTCTAGACAGCACTTTGAAACAGCAATCCATGCATTTGTGACCACACGGCTGGATTACTGTAATGCACTTTATATAGGTGTCAGTGATTCATGCATTTCCCAGCTTCAGAGGGTTCAAAATGCTGCTGCACGACTTTTAACAGGTACACGAAAATTTGACCATATTTCCCCTGTTTTAGCTTCTTTACACTGGTTGCCAGTATATTTTAGAATTCATTTTAAAATCCTTTTATTTGCTTTTAAAGCTCTAAATGGTCTTGCCCCTCTCTACCTGTCTGAGTTGCTACATCCCTACACACCCTCCCGTTCCCTCAGGTCAGCTGACCAGTTGTTTCTGAGGGTCCCGAAGACAAAGCGTAAGCTCAGAGGGGACCGTGCCTTTTCTGTGGCAGCTCCCAAGCTATGGAATGACCTTCCTTTGGACATAAGACAGGCCTCTTCACTTGCTGTTTTTAAATCCCTTCTTAAGACCCATCTTTTTTCTTTGGCCTTTGGCACAATCTGAGATGTTTGACCTTGTTTTATTGTTAATATTTTAATTACTTTAGTACTGTTTTATACTTTATACTTGACCTTTCTATTTTATGATTGTACTGTATTTCATGATTGTGTACAGCACTTTGGTCCTGTTGGTGTATAAAGTGCTTTATAAATAAAGTTGGTATGGTATGGTATGGTATGAAAGAACACTACGCTGATGTTAAACCTGTGCCCTTCTGCACGACACTGTTCAGTTTGTTGCTGCTTTCTCAACCGAGCAACGTTCACGTCGCTACGAGAAGCGTTGCTCACGCTGAACGTAGGCCGTTATTGCACAGCCGGGGTTACTCAGGCTGCAGATGTATCAGAGTTTTAGTCAGCCTCTGGTGTGGCTGTAAGAGATTGTGACCGTTTGCGGGGAAATATGCAGTCTCGCAGAATTCTGAGTGTGTGCAACCAAGTGACCAGCGAGCCGCGTGGCCGCCTCTTTTTTAATGGCCAGTTGTTGAAAATCACGGCCTGTTTTTGTGGGCAAAACTGCATGCCCACATCATGCCCACCTCAGCTGGCTTTGCCCCCACCATGGCGGCCGCCCCCACGTTTACGATTTGATCCGCTCGAGCAACGCAGACGGGCAGATTCGGCCCTGTTTTCCAGCTTTTATTACCGCTCATCAGCGTAGTCTTTAGACCTGAATATGTACACTTCCACTCTGTGATGATTTGAGAGGAAACGTGTTGCCTCTGTGACTCACAAGAGGAAACGGAGAACCCCACCAAAGATTGCAAGACATTCTGGTGACTCCTTCATGAATGCTGTTCGCCAGCTACTGAGAGATACTGCCTTAAGGTATGAACTGTTTATAACTGTTTGACAGAACATCGCTTCAGAAATCAAGAAGACTGTCTCTAAAAGGTTTGTGGTTGAAAATAAAATCTATCAGTCAAAAGAATACTAAGATCCCTCAAGGAATGCACTTAAACAGATAAGAGCTCCACACTTGATCGAAGTCAAAGCTCCATATGAGGAAATCCCCTTCTCTTACCCCCCCTCAGCCCTCCCACAGCCTTGACTGCTGGGGCTTTCTCTCAAGCTGTTTCCTGTCTTCTGGACCGCACGGCTCTCCGAGGAGCTACGCCTGGCCTGCAGGGGTTTGGAGGAATGAGAGCATCACTGAAAAAAAGAGAGACCCGCCATCTCCCACGGACGGCCCGAGGAGCCTCCGCCACTGTGTGCCAGTCCCTGTGAGCAAAGCCTGCTCTTCAAGAAATTAAAATGGATAAATATGCTAATGTGTGCAAATCGTTCCCTCTTGGTGCTAGCATAATGACTGTAATTATTATCTGAAAGTGTGCTGCAGAGATGCAGGCTGACACGAAGCGAAGGACGGCCGACATCAGGGCCAAGCGTGTCTTGCCAGTTTGGGTGAAGGCAGATAGAAGCTAAATATAACTCCAAGACAAAAGCATTTGTTTCTGCCCCCTCAGTGCTGTTTGTTTTAGCAGGATATGCTGGCTCCTTATATGAGTCTTGGGTGAATGGTGTTTGGGGTGAAGCAATGCAGAAGTGAAAAAACCCCCCCACTCCTCCACGCCCTGCCTTATAGCCTCAGAAAGAAAGAGCTGCAGTAGCAGGGGTATTAACACAGGAAGTGAATATGAGGCTGCGATGATGTCGCCAATCAAGCCTTCCCTGTAAACACAGGAACAAGTGCTGCTTCCCCCTGACGCTTGCTGCATTGCCTGAGTGTTAAAGAAGGCAGAATGGGTTAATTAAAACGCCTGCCGCCACGATGATGGAATTGCAAGACATTCAGCAGCTGATCAGCCTTGGCAAACACGAAAATGGCTATAACTCAGTCAGTTGTACAGATACTGATCTCAAATTTGGTGCAGTTGTAGCCGAGAGTCATCCTCAACACATGCTCTGAGCTCTAATACGTCATGTGAGATTTGTGTTTAAAACTTTGGTGTTAATGCTTAGAGTCAACCCTGTTTGTCAGCTGTGTATTTTGAGATTTTATTACATTTTATTTGAAGTTGCAGATTGATTAGCTTTTCTTAGTAAGCACAAGAAGCCAGTCTAGAGAACTGCACATAGATTTGTCACCATATTAACCAAAAGCAGTTTCATCAGAATCAGAATCGTGGTCTGGGGGCTGGAATTGTTCCTGTTCCTGCACCCTGAAAGACAACCCTTTTTTACTTGCTAGCTTCAGTCATCTCAAATGGTTATGAAATCAATTTCTAGGTATAAACCAATCAGAAGAAGAGAAAAAAATCGATTGGTTGCTTGTTGTTCTTGCTCTTCTGTCAATGATAAAATAGTCTTTAAATCTGGCCCTTTCCTGAGGATCTACCCTAACATGTTCCAGAGGTCCCTTTCACCCCCACAACCAGGACACTGAATGGTCCAAAACAACTGAGCATCTAACTCAAACAACTAACTTGGTCTACGTTAAGATGATATTCCTTGAAAATATCTCGCCTTGCAAGGTAAGTTCAGTTTAGCACCAGAAGAACCAAATGAATTTAAGAAACAGCTCGGGTTCGGCAGCTTGAGCTCATCAATAAAGCACCCATGATAATCAGTTTTTAAGCCTGCATAAATGGAGGAGGTTGTGAAAATATCTACATTTTGCAAAATGTATCAGTGTTGTCAACATCTTCTGGGACAGCCCTCGTCACCTGGCAAACAAACTAACTAAGGAACGGTGTTGCTTTTCATGGATCAGCATAAGATTTTCAAACTTTTAATGCCTCCACTGCAAAATCTGCTTTAAAGAGGTAGTCATCGTGTTTCGTGTTTTTTTCTTTTCCTGTACGAACAATGAATAACTGATAAGTAAATTATCCCCTGACATTACTGATGTGCTTATTATGGTATAACACTGACACTTCCATAACCTCAGCAATTTAACATTTTTTTTCTAAACCAAATGGCGTCCACGCCTCTTAAAGTATATTTTTCCAGTGAAAAAGTTTATTTCTCAGTAAATGTTACCAAGTGAGTTTTAAACCATAACCATCATAAGACTTATTTAGTGATGGTTTTGAAAGGCACAGGTGTTTCGTAATATCAAGGGAATGATAAAATAACAAGACATGCTAAATTACTGAACTGTGGGTGTGCTGATGGGTGTGTTATAAGAATTCCTTTTTATCCCAGTTTTTGCACAAAACATAAAACCGCAAAATAATTTTTGTAAAGAGAACCAAGATGAGCCAACTTGAAAGACAGGGTACATTTGCCTGACATGGTTGATTCCTCTAACATGAAAGTTCAGCTGAAATAAAGAGCAAAAATCTTCCTTTTTAAGAAATATTTCAACTTACTGCCACATTTTAAAACACTTTACACTGACACAAATTACAACTTGGGGGGGGGGGGGGGGGGGGGGCGAAAAAAAAACAAAAAAAAAAACAACCAC
>NC_051438.1:13428759-13450138 GCF_001649575.2 Kryptolebias marmoratus | reverse complement strand
AAAAAAAAAAAAAATTCTCTTTTAACATGCAGCAGATGTTCTACAGGGATCTTCTTACAAGGCAAACCAGTATCTCTTCCTCAATCAAACCAAGTAGGTTTCAATACCGCAACTCAACCAAAAACAAACTTGGGGTCTGTGTATGAAACCGCATCTCGTGAACTGAAACACTGCAATTTTTTTTTTCACTTTGGCAACAAACACGTATTTTACATCGCAGCTACATTTTCTCAGCTGAAGAACATGTGTCTTCCACAAGGAAAGTCAAACAGGCGTCACTGACCAGTGACTGCACATTTTCTGCAGCATCCGAGGCCAAAGACAAAAGTTCCCTTCTCTGCTATGTTCTGAGCAGCTGGCTAACCTGAGTCCGCCATGCTTCTGTCTGGCTCACTGAAATAGAGATGCGTTGGAATTGCCAACCACAGTCCAGTCCTCGCTAAATAGGTGTGAATTTGTGCCGCCATCTTTCTAGGTGTTACGTGGGCGTACTCAGTTACTGCCAGAATGGCAGCAGACCATAAATATCTGAGCAAAACACCTAAAATCAGCCAAGGAGCCCAATGTTTTGCCATCAGCCATGATAATTATCAAAAACTGCACTTGCAAAGAACATTGCATTCCCTTTAATAGGTGAGTATTATGCATTATTAGTTCATAAATCATTGAAAACATCACCCGTCTTGTAGGTGCTGACAGAAAATTGTTCATTAACCAAAAACTATCTGTGCCACAGTGATACGTTACCCACCACTGTAATATGTAGGTGAACTTACACCTCCCCAAAACATGAGTAGTTATGTAGATTTATTATTTTACTCAGTTTCACTCAGTTCAGAATCAAGTGGGACTGCATACTTGTAGTGTACGGTCATGAATGCCTCTTTATAGTTCTTCATGCTGCTGTCTGACTTCTTCCACAACTCCACTTAAAAACAACAACAATCTGTCCACTTAGAATAAAGATAGGGGGAAAAAAGGCACAAAAACAGTGCAACTACTGTGTAAGTAGACAGATTGTGCAAGAGTCTTTGGTCAGAAATCCACATAGAGGGTGGGTTTAAGAAAACAGTCTTATACAGGCCTCTGTTGTTGGACTGCAGGTGGTTTGGTCCAACCAAGAATAAAAAAAGCTTCAACTTCTGGTTTGGCCACTCTTTTGCAATATAAACAGAAGTCAATTCAAACTTTTCCACTGCTGTAATGAGACACAAACACAACTAATCTTTTAACATTTTGACATGATTGTGTTGAGATAACGATTGAATCCAGAGGCGTGCTGTGAAAAAATAATTCTGCGCTCTTCTGTGAACCATGCATTGTTCCTCCTTCGGCCATCGAGCATCTGTAAAGCAGGAATCTCCCCCGAGGCCCCTCCCCTACAGCGAGTAAAGTTATTTCCAGAAAAGGAGGGCAAACGTGCCTCAGTTTGCTGAAGGAAAGTTGGCCCACAGCAGTGTGACTGCTGCCACGCTGAGCAGCGCAGTGACTGATCCTTGGACGGCAAAGTGTTGCATTTGCAGTATTTTAATTCTCTTTAAGGATCCAGAGGCAGAAATGTTGAGCAGATGGCTGCTTATTGGGAAGTGGTGGTCTCGGTATCGGGGGGGAGGGCTGCAGTCCAAACCTCAGCCACTGATCTAATGGTTGGAGTGAGTCATACCCACCTTCAATGCGAACACACAGCCATCTCCATCAAACACACACGGCCCTGCACAATGAGCCACATTCATGCGATGATGTTTTTCTGGTCACCTCGTCTTGTTCATGAGCTGTTTTCTGCATTAA
Organism: Kryptolebias marmoratus; assembly: GCF_001649575.2. Lineage (NCBI taxonomy): Eukaryota > Metazoa > Chordata > Actinopteri > Cyprinodontiformes > Rivulidae > Kryptolebias > Kryptolebias marmoratus. The sequence goes on along the minus strand of NC_051438.1, from coordinate 13,448,350 downwards.
CATCTGCTCCCAACATGTGCTCCTGTCTTTTCATTAGGTCGGCTCTTAATGGAGTCGAGCACCTGCTTTTCAAAACACAGTCAGAGTTCAAACCACTGCCAAATATCAGCAAAACAGTTTCTCATGTAGATGATGAAGCACACTGAGATTAAAAAAATAAAAAAACTCATCAAAGCACAGCAGCATTTGAGTTTAATTGGACGTATTTTAGGGGGAGTTCTTGCAATGTGCTCGGTGCCCTCACAGATTGTTCTAATTTGCGAAATCCTCAGATCCTGAGGCCGAACGATGTGGTATTCTCAAGCATAGAAAAAAAAATGTATGCATGCTTGGTTTCTTTTCTGCAATTCCGGATTTCAGTAAATTCGAAACACCCCGAGGTGGCGAATCACTGGCGAAAGTGGTGTAAATTGGGAAAACAAAGCACAGCTGCTGGTACGAGCACTGCGCAGTAACACTGTCAAGCTGAAGTTTTGTGAGTTTTTTTCTTGTTTTTCTACTCTTTATGATGAAGTACAATAACCAGTCTCTGGTTTTCATGATAGCTTTATTTTAAGTGAGAAATACAGAATATCAACTGAAAATCCAGATTAAAAAACATTACCAATTCATTTGCAAGTCATGTTTGGCATGTCTAAAGCAAAACATGTCTTGGCAGAGAAACCTTTGTTGGCAAGCACATCGGTGGGACGTTTCTTGATCAGTGGGGATTTTGGTCCATTCCTCTTTACAGAAACTCTCTAAGTCCTTCAGGTTTCTTGGCTGCTGCTTGGAAACTCGAAGCTTCAAGTTCTTTCACAGAGTTTCTACAGGACTGAGGTCTGGAGATTGTCTTAGAAGCTCCACGATATTTCTAAGTTTCTTCTGCAGCCATTCCTTTTATTGCCTTTGCGGCATGATTGGGGTCATTGCCATGCTGGAAGAATCAACAGCCCATCTTCAGTGGTCTGAGGGGAAAATGTTCTCATCGAAGATTTTACAGTACATTTGGGCCAGTCCATTGGCCCCTGAATGCAGTGGAGTTGTCCTGTAGCCTTAGCACAAAAACAAACCCAAAGAATGATACTTAGCATCTCTCTTCCACCAAACCCGGTGGGTCAAGTTGATGCAAAAAAGCTCAACTTTGGTTTAATTTGACCACAGAACTTTCTCCCAAGCCTTCTCTGACTCATTTAGAGATTCACTGACAAACCTAAGACGGGTCTGTACAGGGAATGTCTGGAGCAGGGAGACCTTGTGGATGCAACAAATTTCAGTTCATGATGGCGTAATGTGTTACCGATGGTGTTCTTGGTGATTATAACCCCAATTGCCTTCAGATCAGTAACATACTCCTATTTGTGGGCTGATCCTTCATCTGTCCCATGATCATCCTCACTACATGAAGCAAGATCTTTCATGGAGATCCATTCCAACGGCAACCGATGTTCATTTTATATTTCTTCCATTCCCTAATAACCACAAAGAGTTGTCAGCTTCTCACCAAGCGTCTTGCTGGGAATGCATTCCAGCCTTGTGCAGATCTGCTGTCTTGTTCCTGACATCCTTTGACAGCTCTTTGGTTTTGCCAAGAAATGAATTTGTTTCCCCCATCTTCCCGTTTTCTTAGTAAAGAGGTAATTTTCATTTTTTTTTAAAACTTCATTTCATTTCTATGTAAAAACACTGAAACATCAAACAAACGAACCTCTTCCATATGAACTCAGGCTTATTCCATTAGCAGACCAGCTGTAAGAGTTATTGAAAATTGTGCAACGCAAAATAAAGAATCATAGTTTGACTACGAAGTGATGAATAACACCAAATAAAACCACTAAATTTAGCTTAATCAAAAGCAGGTCCGTAAGAGTTCATGTCCATGCTCCAGTGCTCTGATGTTATTACTTTTAAGGCTTTCCCCCGTGTATTAAGTAGAAAACATAGAAACGAAGCGTAATGTAGACAGCTGTGTCATATTTTTTTTATTTTAATGTTTTTTTTATTATTATTTTAAAGAAAACCAGAGAATAAACTCAAACAGACGGCCAAGGTTTAATGTCAGAGAAACAGTCTGGATTCTTTGAAGTGGGTTTGTATGAGGCAGCTCTCATTAATCAGTGTAATACCTACAGAAAATTACTGACAACATTCCCCTCAGCTCAAAGTTGGCAGGAATATCAGCAGGTGAGCTGAGCTGTAAACAAAGGCAGCAGCAACAAATTGTACTTTCGCCATCACAAAAAAAAAAAAATATATATATATATATATATATATATATATATATATCACATTTAGCTTTGGTATACACCATGTTTATATCAACATCTGAAAGCTCTATATATCAGGGATTGGAGCTGTAATATTCAGATAATATGGTCCAAACCCACTGAACTGATTTGGTGAAAACAAGAATTTGACCTGACAGACTACAGGAGTGCTCTTTTTTTCCTGTTTGGATTATTCTGTGTTGAAGTGAAACTTAAGCTTTAAGTTTGAACAATGTTAGAAACATCTGTTCAATAGTCCAATACGTGTTGTTTCTTTTGTTTTAGATGTTTAATGCATTGTTCAGCTTAAGATTTCTGTTTTTGTGTCAACGGACTCTGATGGTTTCAGTTCAATAATAGTGGCCTGACAGCAGGTTAAACACCGGAGAAGTTCTACAATGCAACACAATTAAGTTTTTTTATTAAGTAATATTAGTAGTGGTGACTTTTAAAACTTTTAAACTTTAAAAAAAAATTTCTCTAAAGTTATTAAACCAAGTGTTCCAACATGCTTCTTAAAGCCAATCAGATTTGCCTGCTGGCAATTTACTGGAAAAAAACAACAACTAACCCTTTAATACTGGTTTTTGTAATGGAAAATGTTCATTTATTTTCCAGTTTGTTTATTGAAAGAGTTTAAATCCTGATAATGTCCTGATAACCTCACATTAAAATGACCTCTGCTAACCAAACGGTAAAAGGAGTCCGGAGGTAGCGCTGGCAAAGATACGCTGTTCTTTAAATAACCCTAAGCTGTCCTATGGTTTCATAGCTTGATTAGAGGTGATTAAAGTCTGACTTTCTGGGAGAGAAATGTGACAAATGGCACGGCTCCACTCCAATGTTGTTTTAGGCCGCTCTGTCAGCGGGAGACGAGCTAAAAGTGTCTATTCAATGCATTCGACCAGATGCACAGACGGACAGTGCTCTTCCTCCATCTGTTCTATTGTCTCGGTGTTCTTGGAGATGAGGAGCGGATGCACCGCTGAAGGAGATGCAGGAAATAGTCTGGGCCCAAAACAACATGGCCCAACTTTTAGCCCTTTTTCTGTGTTGGCTTCAGGTTCGAGTGGAACTTTAGACGGCAATGGGCGCTCGCTAAACTGTTTTGATTTGATCTGATGATGATAATCGTAAGTGCAAGAACAGACACGCTCGAGGATTTATTTTTATTTTATTGTGAAACGCGGGGTCGGGATCGGACAGCTGTTGGAGGACTAATCGGAGCTTTGACCGGGCTCCAGTGTCTGGGTGAAGTGGAATACGATGGCTTATTGGTGTCAGTGTCAACGTCTTTGTCATGTTAAACCTGACTCCACGTGAACATCAGCACTGCAGGCAGACAGCCTGTCAGGCACCTGTTCCAGAAATAGACGATTTAAAGCTTACAAGCTGAAACTAATTATAAAAATGATCATATAGATTAACTGGAAACACTCAGAGCGCAAACCTCCAGCAAGACCACAGCATGATTAAACAATAGTGTGAGCCGGATCCTAATCTGGATCACCACCATAATTTAATCAAGTGGTTTTTCTGACAACCCCCAACATTTCCTGAAGATTTCATCCAAATCTGTTCTTTAGTTTTTACCTGATCTTTGCTAACAAGCAGACAAACAAACAGCCGGACAGAACTTCCTTGGTGGAGGAAACAAAAGGTACATTACACTGTGGCATATTAGAGCACATGGTCGTTTTTGATGTTGACCTTTGACCCCATGACTGTGAAACCAATGGAGATCACGCTTGCTTTAAGAGGTGTCCAACTGTGCAGTTGAATTTTCCTCTGTTACATAGTTGCATGGTTAGAGCACAAGGTCATCTGTGCCCTTGACCTGTGACCAGAAAAAATGTAATCACTTGTTCCTTGTACCATATTTGACGTTCCCTGAAAATTTCATGAAAATTTGGTCATAAGTTTTGTGCACTTGTGCACAGACAGACAGACAGACAGATGCTGCTGAAAACATGACCTCCTTGGTGGAGCTGCTAAAAAGATTAGCATTCCTTGAAGAAATGCATAACGCCCGCCGCCTTTTATGCCAGCCTTTTAAACTTATACAACCTTCTCTTAAAGAAACGATGGAAATTTTCACTTTTATTGAAATCTTTTCAGTTGTTCAAGAGGTATTTCATTAACAGACAGACAAACAGATAGAGACACAGGCAAACAAAAAGAAATGTAAATGCCCGCCGCTCGCCTTTCTGCTTGTTTAAGGAGAGGAGATGTGTTCGAATCTGGAGAGAGTTTATTGTGTGTCTGCGTGTGTATAAATGTGTTTTTACGGGATAATGTTACGAAGGCAGGATGGACGTTATCGACTCACAGCTCCTCACTGCTGTGCCACGCTCGTAAAAACGTCTCGTGCCGCGTCGATCCTGTGAGGTGCGCTGCAGGAAAGCAGTGAATTCTTGCGGTCCATATTAAACAACAAACCCGTCGTTAAGAAGATCCCAATTAAGCTCTTTAACGTCGTTAGGATTTATGACGCTGTTCAAAAAGAAAATTACTTCCCAAGCAGTTTAAGGCTTGTCAGAATTTGCCTTCGGGCTCCCAAATTGTAGCGTCTTAATTGCTTCACCCTGAAATATTCAGCGGAAAAGAATCCAGCATCTCATTAAGGAAACATGACCGGTTTGAGGGAAATGCTGAGCTGAACGGGTTGGGTCCGTTCAGCTCCAATCATTTTATACTTTTGTTTAATTAAAAAATAAACAAATAAGAACTTCTCTCTAAAGCTAATGTAGCAGTCTTTAAAGTTAATGCTCCTGAAAAGTGGATCCAAGTTTTAGTCTTTTACTCTATCTTGAATTGTAATGTTGAGGATGCTGAGTCAGCGTTAACCCTGTTGTTTTCCTGTCTGGTTTCTTCCCTACATCTTTTGCAATCAAACTACTTCCTCATACTTTGTGCTGTTTTGTTCATATATCAAAATGTTCAGCTCGATCAAGATTAGTCTGCTTTGACTTTTAGAATTTTACTTTTTGAAATATTTAACTTTAAATACAAAGAAACCCCCATAGAAATACATTACAATCTCTTTGAATCCTTCATTCTCTGAAATTAACTTCAGTGCTCTATTATGTCTATTTTGTCTCACTCTGTAAGATAAAAAAAGACATCTAAGTTCACTTTGGTGACGTCTTTCTGAGATTCATCAGTTTCTAGGATGAACAGAATTCAAGAGCAACAAGCAGTGACATGCATGTTGTTTGCTGTACGAGCTTGTTTTGTGTCTCAGTCCAAAAGGAAAGGACATATCGGGAGTGGAGAGATTTGATATCTTATTACATATAAGCTTATTTCCTTCCAAGGCCCCTTTCTTTACATTCCTTCACAGTCAGTCACTGGTGACATTAAACAGATCTAAACTATAGAGCAGTGGTTTCCAAACCTTTCAGCTTTTGACTTAAAATATAAGTCACAGAAACTCCAGACCCTGATGGGTAGTCAAAGTAAATGCTTCTAATAAGCTTTTTAACAAACACTCTCTTCAACCATTATGTTATTTTTAGCCATTCATGATCACTGTTTTTATTTCAGTGTAACATCCATCCATCCATCCATCCATCCATTCATCCATCCATCCATCCATCCATCCATCCATCCATCCATCCATCCATCCATCCATCCATCCATCCATCCATCCATCCATCCATCCATCTTTTTCTGTCTCGACAGCAATGAAACTGTATTTTCACTCTGCCTGAACTCCAGCAAATTAAGTCACAAATGTGGGGGAGGCCTTCAAGGTGGGTCCAAAGACACCAACAAAACAATGTGCATGGCCAAGAATGCAGTTTTGTAACACAAAAGACACACCACGAGTTTCAAAAACTGGCCACTCAAAGCACGGCCTCATGGCTCTTTGGTCATTTGGTGGCCAACACTCAGAGTTCAGTGAGACGGCAACAAATAAAAATTCACGTATTTTCTTGCAATTTCAACAGTCGCAGCCCAGTGAGATACCACCTTTAAGGCTAAATGTGCTGTTGGCTATCATTATTAATGTTAATTTAATTTTTGTAGCTCTTCTCAAGACATCCAATTTGGTGTTTTCACCGCGCACATTTTTAATTCTTTAACTTTGGAAACCATTTCAGTAAACTAACCTTTTATGTCACTTTATTTTGTCAGGTTGATTTCTGCTACTGTCTGTGCTCATTTTCTGGGGTTCGAGAGTAAATCATGTGGTCATAATTAGCTTTAAATTTTCCAGAAAAATTGAAAGAGTTTTGTTTTTTTCAGTCAGTGCCGACTGTTTGCTTCCTTCACTTATTAGAACCTAAACCGAATCGAAATAAAATAAAGCCTCCCTCTGTTTTCGCCTCATGGATGAAGATGACGACATCGCAGGCCGTGCACTTTAACCACAGCTCATCTCCTGAAAACAGATCGTCAGATTAAAACTGCATGCTCAAAACTAAACCAGACGCTGTGTCTCAAAGCAGCTTTTGTCCTCCACTGGACTGTGGATCATGAAGGACACATAACAAACACTCTGGAGTGGTGGTGGTGGGGGGGATTAGTCAAGTCTCTTCTTTCAGGCCTCCTGGTAGATGAGTCACTCGTGTCAACCAACATAAAAACCAACCACTCAAGCCACTGGCAGATCTGTGTTACTCCATCCGGTAATAATGCGCTGCTCTTTTTCATGTCAAGGGCGATTTGAAGGCCTGCGGCTCGTTCAGCTCATGCATTAATGAAGGCGAACAGGGCTGCCTCGCTGCATGAAACACGGAAGCTTTGCTTGGCTTGTTCTTTTTTTCAGAGGATGTAGTGTAGTTCAAATTGGAGAATCGGCTATATTTTTTTCAAACGAGAAACGTTTTCAGCAAACTCTGATTTTCTCCAAGCCGCGCACCAACGTCGACCGCCTAAACCGTTCTGGAATAAAACAGCAGCATGTAATTACAGAGATATTCTTTGCTTCTGCGCAAAATGTGTGAGCCGAGGCGTGCTCCCCGCTAACATGCAGGTGGGCGGGTGAAGGTAATAAGAGAGCAGGACCTGTTTAGTCCAGGTCTCCAGGGAAACAGCTGCCATCCGTCCCCAGTTCCCATGGAGCAGCTCGAAGCTTCTGCTCACCTTCCCTGTGTTCTGGACCCGTGCACTTGGCTGAAAACGTCCGTGCTTGTTATCGCTGCGGCATCACTGATTATGTCACTGAGAAAGGACCAGAGTCGGTGAGGAATAACAGACCTGGGTCTGTCAAAAATAATCAAATCCGCTCCCCCTGCAGAAGCAGCCCTTCTGATCATCAAGGATAAAATGAAGCCTGAATGTTTACGCAAACTTTGCCATTAGCCACTGGAGCCAGCCCTGTTTGTCTGTTAGCAAAACGGCTCAGGAACCAATGAACAGATTATAAGGAAACTCTCAGCGAATAATCACTGGATGCACATCTACAATGCTTGGGGTCAACCCCTATCAAGATGGCTGCTACAGCTCAGCGACATTAGCAAACACTAAAATAGCTACAACTCGGTCAGTTTTACAGATACTGAGCTCAAATTTGCTGTCATAGTAGCTGAATGTCATCCCCCAACTCACACTCCGAAAGCCAATTTATCACACAAGATCTTTGATTTTTACCACTTAACTGCTTGGAGACAATTCTGCCTGTCTGTTAGCAAAATATCTCATGAACCACTGAATGGATTTTAAGGAAACGCTCGGAAAGTGATCGTTTGACGTGCATCTACAACCAATTAGCTTTTGGAGTCAAACCAATTCAAGACGGCCACCACAGCCTACAGACCTTACTAAATGCATTAAATAGTTGTAATGCAGTCACTTTTACAAATATTGAGCTAAAATCTGCTGTGCTGGTAGCTGAGAGTCATTCACAACACTTACTTTGAGCACTAATAAATCACCCATGATCTCTTGAAAATAACATTTCACACAATGTTATTTTCAAGGGTTGACCGAAACGGTTACAGCTCTGTCAGTTCTCAGCATAAAGGATGATTTCAGTTTAAAAGTCTTTCATGAAAAGCAGCGGGCGATACACATTCTTTCAAGGCCGTTTAATTAAGTTGTGAATCAGGCCGATTTTATTTTGACTAAACCCGGCGAAGATCAGCACTGAAATAAACTCAGCTGTATATATTTCCTTAAACAAATATGGTGGGTCGGAAAACTCTACTGCGAAGGATTGAATTCTTGTTGGGTTTTTTTAAATCCAGATTGCAAAAAGAGACAAGTGATTGATGAGGTTTATACACTAACAGTCGAAGCAGATGTCAGCTATAGGGTTTAAATGGAAATATGTGAAACAAAAAGGAAAATCTTGATATATACAACACAATTATCTGTGGGGTTTTTTGTAATATATTTATACATTTTAGAGTTCCTTCCTTGGAGTTAACACTACAGCTGTGGAAAACTACCACCTCACAGTGTAACAGGCTGCAAAGCGGGAATGTGCCGGGCTGGGTACTATCTATAAGCTGGCCGCACTGACAGACTGCATATCACACATCAAAGACACGAGCCGCTGCGAACCCTGTAAGCTGAGCCCAGGACCCTCCGTGCCCTGCTGATACCATCAAACGGGCAAACGCCCACTGTGCCCGTTACAGGCCGGGGATGTGAACACGTCCACGTCAGAAACTCTGAAGCAGAAAAAAAAATAAAACTCATTTCACCTTTAACACTTTTACTCTGCTGAGTGCTTCCGTCCATCTGTGCCTCTTTTCCTGCGCCGCAGATTCTATCACCATCCAAACCTTTTGCCGTTTAACCCCTGTCTCCGTCTAACACGAGCTCGTTAGTGCAGCAGAGGAGGTTTTTTCCCCCCTTTTTAAACGAGATAGCTCAGATCTTCTGAAGTGAGTTTTCGTGGAGAGGTTATGAACTGTTATTATCTTACCTGTCGAGGTAGAGACGACAGTGAGTTTCCGCTGTCTCAAAGCGGCTCAGATCTCTACAGTTTCACAGCTGCTCATGCAAACACTGTTTTATAAACCTTAAAGGAATGGTCTGGAGACTTTTGCAGTGATGTTCTGTCAAATAGTTATCAATAGTTGTAAATTTACCAGCCGTGACATCTGGCGGAGAACATGGAGGATGAAGAAAAGGGCTGAAGTCTTCCTCCAGGCTCACATTGTTTTTCAGGTTATAGTAAAACAACTCTGCCGGCGTAAAAGAACACAACATAAGTTGATATTAAATCTCTTCACTTTGCATGACACCTTTTGTTTAGTTTACTGCTGTTTTCTCGACCGAATGACGCCTATATTGCCACGTGAATGTCAGTCTCCTGAGGTTGTTGGATGCGTCGGTGCATCCTCCGGCTTTTTCTTCATACTCCGTGTTTCTGTGACTGATGTCACTCCCCATACAAAACCACCGATAACTGTTTGAAGCGATGCTGTCAAACAGCAGCAGCGGGAGCTAGCCGGAGTCCTTCCTGCAGGAATATCATATTTCTGCTGGAATAACTGCGTTATGGGAAAATGACGGTCGTGTGCAGATTTGTAAAACTGCGTTTGCAGGAACTACGGTGAAAGTTTTAAAGGCTGGAGTTGTTTTAAGACCGCAGAGATCTATTTTGGTCTTTGTTGCACTTGGACTAGCAGTTAGCTTGTCAGAACATTATAATATATGTAATGTAATCAACCGTATTTCTCCAAACTGAGGCTAGTCAAAGAGCTGCTTACGAGACATTAACTGCTCCTAACCCTTTCACATGACGCAACTTCAAAGGATCTGGACTGTAACTTTAAAGCTAATCTCTGCCTTCCTCTCATTCCCTGGCCCTCTTCTTCTCCCATCTCTCTTGTCATGACATTGGCCTGTGACACATGTGGGAAACTTCTGCAGGGCCCCAGCCTCAGACAGGACACTGATATACTGAGAGTGCTGGGTGATGGGCCTATTTTAGGAACTCGTAACTATGAGAACTTCCTTTCCTATAGTACATCTAATATCCCCGAGGATTATTGGCAACAAGAAGCAATACACAGCAGCTTTAAAAACCCAAGAGTGTTATTGCCTCTACAGCTTCCTTGTCTCGTGCTAACAATGAGACGAGACGGCTTGGTTTTCTTTTATTGTTGCGACGTGCATCGTAGAAGTTCACGTTTCGTCACGCTGGATTTGTGAGCTTTAAACAGGGTTCGGAAAGTTTTCCGAATTGGAAATTCAGAAGATGAAACAGGGATTGGGATGACGGTTATCTGAGGGAGCCTCCAGCCTTTTGATTCGGAGATCGGACCAGGCCGGATCAGCCGAGTGAAGTCTGAACTTGGATTTTAGCAGTCAGCGCTAATCAGCGTGGTGTGAACGAGACAAAGAGCGTTTTCTGCATTAATGCAGAGTAGAGGCTGAATATGGAATGGATGCTGAAATTTGCTCAAGAATCTGAAACTGAGTTATTAAAGCTAAAAGCACCAGAACACGAGCTAAAAGCCAAAAGTAGTAAAATGCCAGCTGAAAGTAGCAAAACATAAGTTAAAAGCAACAACAGGTCAGCTAAAAGTAACAAAAATCTAGATAAAAGACAAATAATAAACTAAATTTATATCACAATTATTAACCGGGACTGTAACAGTGAGATTAATTTGGCTATTATTTAGCTTTTTTTGTTGTTGTTTAAGTTTTTCTTTCACATGAGCACACTAACAGCTTGAAAGATGTTTCTAAATGTTTGATTTCTTCCCTTTCACTGATGTGAGAGGAATGAAGAAGGCTGTACTTAAAGCAGCAGTTCAGCTCTTTTGAAGAGGGGGTTTATGTGGAAAGGTTGTGAACAATTAACATCTTACCTGTTAAGCTTCTTGAACAAAACTTATTGAACTTTACTATCCATCACAGATACTCTGTGCAAAATAAGACAACCAGAGTGCAGCTGTGACCAGAAAACATCAAATGATATCCTCCGATCAGCCTTTGCGCCCCTCTGCTAACGTGATAGTATAACTAGTAAGTGTTCAAACATTCGGTGCATGCACCACACCTCGGGGAGCGTCCAGTGAACCGTCCAGCTTTCAAATGTAGTCTTAGCAGCGAATCACACCTGTTACTTGAAGAAATGAGACATGAGCAACTGAACCCCCAGAGTAAACACGCCTTCATAACGCTGCGGCATCATCGTCCGGGAGTTCACATCTGGACGATGAATGTTTAGGTAAAGATAATGCTTCCCGTCTCTTGCTATGAGCTCACACAGGAAGAGAAGAAATAATAAAAGATTCCTCTTGGCAGCTACGACCCAGTGAACTTCTCCTTCTGAGGCAGTGCGCCCTCTAGTGGTCATCTGTCAGGCTGCGAAATCAATGTGCTTCAGTGACTTCTCATCCCAACACCAGAGGAGTCTGAGTAAATGATTATTATTTTAATATGAAGCACTTGAAATGAAATAAACTATTTTTTGAGGAGTAGTTTTCATAAAATATGTTGTCTAGTTTCAGACTTGATATGATATAAACTTTTAGTATTGGCTTTTTAGATAGCAGGAGCTACTGAAGGACAGCCAAAAGAGGGAAAGACAAAACAGGGGAAAGTGGGAGACACAGATATTAAGGGGGGGGGGCTTTCAAGACCTCTATAAAAAACACTCGGCTTGTTTGTTTTATTTTCTTGTAGATTATTTTGGTTTGTGAACCGCTGACTTCCTCGTCTCTCCTCACGACCATGTTGCCTTATTTTTCATCGTCCCACAGGGGCCTGGGAAAGTTATGACACGGCCCCTGTAAACCACACTTTGCTCTCAGTGCAGCTATGTTTGCACGACAGGCATTTCCTTTTTGACTAAAAGCAGAAATAACAGTTTCAAAAAAAATTAAAACAGCAGATTGAATATTTGACCTTTGAAATTTAACAAGTCGTACATTGTGACAACAGCTGCTAATAAACCGCATGTATTTCCTTTAGAAAATAGTTTCAACTATCTCCAAATCAGGTATTACTACAGCAAAAAGTATACATACTGAGTACAGCAGATATTTCTCTATATTTTAATATTTTTTTGTATTATATATTATTACTGCATTAGTTGTAATTATTGCATTAGTAGTTTTTCTTCACCTTAAAAAAGAATCTGGACATTTTCTCCCCAGGTGGTGAAACAGCACACATCAATAAGACAAAATAAAAGGATAAATAATTCATCTTACCCTGTGAGCTGGATGTTTGTTTCTTTTCTTTGCTGCGAAGAGGCAGACTGCAGAGACCAGAAGACTGACCGCATCCCATGCTGCTTCTTGTAGAAAAAGATGCTCAAAAATGAAACGAGGGTTCACTCTGGTGATTCTGACCCTTCCAGTTGTCAGTATCTGAATCTGTTTTGAATTCTGAAATTGTACTATTTAAGTAGCTTTATGAAATCCCGCCTGAAATTTGAAGCCCTGTAAACAAAAGCACGTGGCTGCCGTTATCTGCTCAGCTTGTCCAATGAAATCCATCCTGATGGTGGGGAACAGACGTTGGCACATGTTGGAGGTGAGTGTGTGAGTGAGTGTGTGTGTCTGTGTGTGTGTGCAGTTAACAAACAAAAAGGACCGTTGAATTTTCACCGCCGAGCAGCAGTCTGGCCACTCATGCTGCAGCCCATAAAGTGGTTTCTAAGAAGGAGAAGAAGGGCAAGTGGGCGAACACATTAACTTGTCCTGGAGAGGTGAGAGTGACTCAGGAGCTTTAATGTTTGGAGTGGAAAATTACCTTCATGTGATTTCAACGCTTTCGGCAAGGTCAAGGGTCAAAGAAAAGTTCAATAAATTTAATGTGATTTATTCACCTCATTAAGGTGCAAACATTGTCAACTCTACATCTATCTATCTATCTATCTATCTATCTATCTATCTATCTATCTATCTATCTGTCTGTCTGTCTGTCTAGGTGTTTGTCAGTGTGTGTGTATATATATATATATATATATATATATATATATATATATATAAAAGCCTGGTCTTTATGTCTTTAAAAGAACTTGGCATTAAGTCTGTTTTAGATAGATATACAGATAAGCAACATTAAACAACATTGGGATTTAAATATCTATAAATAAGAAATAAGTTACTAACTATAGTCTTTTAGCAAATTATTGACAAAGAAAAACAAACATCTTTGACATGTTGTTAATTTTAACAGGGGTTAAGCCAGCAATATAACAAACACACAGACAGACAGATTGCTTTTTAATCAACAAGATTGCTAAGAAAATTTGTTTTGAGAAGTTTCTGTGAACAATGTTTTAAACTTGAGCCTAGCTACCCACCTATAGGCGACAGCTGGCTAAGTAGCAAGCTAGTTAGTTAATGAAACGGTAATCTAGATTTCTTTGAAAACTTTTAATTAAGAGGAGCAGTAATACCTACTCTGACAAAATTCTTTCCTTTGTCATTGCTTTTTGTACTTGAATTCTTTTTAACATGTCCTTGCAGCTGTAAATAACAAAGGTTTCTGCTCTTTTCTGCCTGGAAATCAACTTTAATTCAGTTTGTTATACAGTCTCAATTCACAACAAAAGTCATTCATCAAATAACCGTATTTTATCAAACATTAGCCTTCATTATAATCAGCATCGGAAGACGACTTCTGGCCATTTTAAGCTATTTTTAACCAGTTATATAAATAAAGTTGATCATTAACATTGACGAGCGGTCAGTGACACCTCTGAATGAAGCGGTCACACCTCCCTGCAGTCCTGCTCCATTGGTGCCGTTACTCATTAACTACACTGGTCAACAGGCGGGATCAGACCTGCCCTGATTCGAACCATTTACTCTCAGTTTTTCCTGCTTACTCCAGTGGTTTTCATCAAATAGACCTGGGGGTGTATTTATTCAATAACGTGTAAATGTGGCCAGCTGGGGGGAAGAGATGCCTCAGGGTCTTGTCGTTGTGGTCAAACTCAGATACAGCGTGTTTGGTTTTAGTTGTTGGCTGATTTTTCTGTGCTCACACTAATCATTTCACATCCTACTAGGGGCCAGAAGCAGGCTCTGGGGAATTGGACCTTGTTGGTTTTCTGATTGCTTCAAACTCAATGAGAAACTGAGGCCTTAATGCTCCTTTTAATGTCACTTCCCTGGTAACAGGATGGTTTCTAACAGTAGGTGGCGCTGCAGCACAATGAACTAATGAGGAGATGTTTGTATGACTCCAAGCAGAGCAGAATTAAGCAGCACAGTTTGACCTTTGGTACTGAAAAACATCTCTCTTGAGATGTGGGAGGCCTGATTAGGATGATAAATAATGTTTTTCTTTTTTTTTTTCTTTGTCACGTTGAAACGCTTCTATGGAGGTGTTATCCCTCTTCAATAATCGAAGTGAGAATATTCGCACAGGACTTTGTAGAGCCTAAAATAAGTTTTTTTGTTTTTAAAAAAAAAACTCTATAAATGTAGGCTTACCTTATTAAATATTTTATAATTTCATATAAATACTTTCATCCAGAAGGACGAAATCTGGTTTAATGAGCAGTTTTGATGATTCAACAACGTGTGACCTTCAGTGATTCAGCAGTGGCTCATCAGTGAATAAGAGCAAACAGAAGTTAAAGACTGGTGGCGCCACTTTATACTTTATAAAACCCGTATGAGCATAAGAGATCTTTCATCAAACAACGGCGCGCTCTGTGGGGAGTGTGTAACTGAGTCAAGGAAGATGACAAATGAATTGGAAACGTGTTTCAGTATCATTACAAGTGCGGGACTGTTGTCAAAAGCAACACATTGTGATAATGAACACACTTTTTTCCTGTAGGACAGGGATGGATGCTGCTTGTTTTGGGACAAACAGGAACTTATTTTCTTTTTCCACTCTAAAAATGAAAGGCTCCAACATTTATGTCAGCCTTTTAAACTGAGATCATCTTATCTTCAAACAAGAGATAAATCTCAAACATTACGTTATGCTCAGTGGCACGCAATATCACAAGATCTTTTACAATCCGTAAATGCTTGGAGTATGTGTTTGGAATGACTCTCAGCTACAACCACCTCAAATTTTAAATCAATATTTGAAAAACTGACCGACTTATAACAATTTTTGTGCTTACTAAAATCAGTTGCCATCTTAAATTGGACTGAGTTTGAAAGTTGATCAGCTGTAGATCCAATAATTATTATTCTTTAAATTTCAGTAAAATCTGTCCAGTGGTTTATGAGATATTTAGCTAACACAACAAATGAGCACATGAGCAAACACACAGGCCTTTCAGGCAATAAAAATCTATCTTTGGTCGCTGAAATTTTATGCTCTAATTCAAAGATTAAGGTAATTTTCTGGCGTTCCAGGCAAAATTCTCTTTGATTATTGTGCAATTTTTCTTCTTTCTTTTTTAGTTTGTAAATCATATTAAGTCAAAGGCCTGCAGCAATACTCCAAGGTAAATATCATCATCATCATCATGCTCTAGTCATGAGGAATCCACCGCAGCTTGTAAATCAGCTTTTGTCAGAGCTTCAGATCAGAAGGTCTCATGCTTTGGTCCAAGGTTTCCCTGCAGCGTGATTTTTGTTTTCAATACCACTGCTCTGAGAACCAGATATAATCTTATTCATATTATCCAGTGTTGTCGCAACTTTTAAGAACTTTGGGCATCCACACTCTGGATGAGTTTTGCTGCTTCGAGGTTTGAGAAAATGAGCACAAACCTGACAAGTGGGCCTCAGAGCTTTCTGGTTGATTAAATAAACGCTTGTAAAACAAAAACCATGATACAGATCTGAGTTACCGGCGCAGTCAAACCCATCTGTCAGCAGCTTTCTTATTTATGTCTGCACACAGGTTGTTTTTTTTCTCTCTCTCTTTGGCTGTGACATCATCCGGGCGCTGCAGGAAACAGGATGCCAGACATTCCTTGAATGCTCCTCGCAGGGTCTGACCTCTGCTCAGGAACGCAGAGGCCGAGTGGAAAAACACAGACCCTGTGCGGAGCGTGCAGGAGCTCTGAGAAGCTTTACAGGAGATTACTCCTGGCCGTCGTTCAAATATTTGATGGGGTTTTAAGATTACAAAGGCACAAACACAACACGGTGCGAGATCATGGTGAGATAGCGTCGAGGCCCCCGTCTTTTCAGCAGGAGCAGTTCCTCCTCCGCCACCGCCCAACATTCCCAGACTGGTAAAGGAAGGAGACCCCTGTTACAGAAAGGAACGGCCACTTCACGTGCTGCCGGCCGTATGTAATCTCCTGACATTCCTGGAGCTAAGCTTTGGCTATCACGTTACAGATCTGGCCTCATTTCGGCTCCTGCAGCTGCAGCTTGTTTTAAAAGGCAGCGGTATGGAATGTCGTTAACTCGAAGCCATCATCTGTGCCTTTCTCTTTCTCCGAAGTGCTGTAAATAAACACACGCTGGCATGAGGTTTTGAGGCCGCTCGTCAGGATGTTCCACTGTCCCTTCTTCGAATGTGGAATAACAGGCCGAGCGTGTGTGTTGATGGAAAGATGAGAACGAGTCAGTGGGACGACTCAGACACTTCAGCCTCAGCATGTTCCAGAAGCCTCCCCGTCACAGCAGCAATCCTCTTACAGATCTGTTTCCTGTGCGTACGCTCGTTTGACATCAACCTGGACTAAAGCTCCTCTCCGGGGTCAGCGTTTGAGAGACTTAATCCAGCTTCGAGGTAGTGGTGAAGTGTGAGAGGCGTAATTACTCTACATCCACTGAACGGTCAGGCTAACCATCACGTTCTCGCTTCAGACTAAAATCTCTGAGTACGGCCCGTGTTTGTCTCAACGTATACAACCGATTCATGTTATTATAGCAATGTAAAATGCTATCCGGTGTGATGAGTTTTCTGACACGTTGATTGGAAAGTTTTCATTAAAAAGTACAATAGTGACAGGATGTTTTGGCTCAATGAGTCAGAAAAAAATAAAAACACACCTCTTTGGAGCTCCACAGCTCAGACATATTTCATAATAAAAAGGTCATTTCAAGTTTAAATGTGTCACTGAAGGTTGGACGTTACATGTCGGAACTAGCTGTTTGCTGTCTTTTATGATTTTTACACAATCAAATGCAGTTATGATGTTTGGAGATTTCACCACAAAATGTCCAACTTCAGCAGGTGATAGTCACACATTAACAGTTTTGAGTTGTCTAAACGCTCTAAAACCTCTGCAAACAAACGCTTTGTATTTCCACACTCTTTCTTCTTCAGTTTGCACATCAAAATGTGGACATTTTGTCTTCTTTCATCTCACCTTGCTCTCAAATTGCTTCCATTGTAGCTGAGCTCAGAGTTTTCTCTTCAAAACGAGGTGAGACGAATTGTTTCAGACATAAAATGCTACAGGGCCATAAAAATTGACATTTCAGCACCAGACCCTTCTGCCATTCACGATTCAGGAATGTTTTCAGTACAACAAAAGTCTTGCACAGCAACTGTTTTTGTTTTTTTTTTGTTGTTGTTTTGTTTTGTTTTTAGGCTTACTTTCCTGTCTGCATTTCTGTCTGTGTGTGGTTGCTACGGTGACCATAAAGAGGCACTGGCAGCAGCTTTACCGTTTTTTTTTATTTTGGTTCTCTGTACACTTTTTGCACGGATTACACAGCCAAGTGGCAGCATTTTTTTCGATCTTAAATGATTACAATCAACGTTATAAAAGAAAGTTGAGATTTTTGACATTTAGCTGAATAGAGGTGTCCACAGAGTCGTCGAGCTTAAGCAGAGAGCTCTTTGCTCGACTGGAATCGCTCACAGGTTTCACTGAAAGCTGATGCAACGTGCAGGGAGTATTTCAGCGGCGGTGCACGCTCGTTTCCGTCAGAAATGCTGTTTTGCTGTCGGCAAGTTTAAGACCTGAAACAGCTACGTTCCATTAAGGTGAGTGGGTTGAGTGATCGCGGCGCTGCACTGCACGGGCTTGATCCCAGCTGTGGTGTAAATAATGGAACCGAACCAAAGTTAACCGTTTTTACGTCCTCGGCTGTGCCTCTCCTGCTGCGGCACGTCGAGACGCTTCCTGTGGAAAAAGCTCTTCAGCGAGCCCCGGAGAGAAGGCCGTTTCAGTACTCATGCATATGAATTAATCCTAACACAACATGGAAACAAGAGACGTAATGCCACATTATGCAAGTCCACATTCTTTGTTATTATATGCTAAAGTTGTCTTTTTTCAGCTTAAAGCATTGTTGAAGAATTTGGGGCTCTGGTCTGGCATGCGCCACAGAAAATATGTTTTAATATGATGATTGTTGTATGTTGTATATGTGTGTGTGTTTGTTTCAACTGGACTCTTTTGTTTGTTTATTTGCAGACATAGGTGGTAAAACATGATGTCACAGCTCATTACAAACCAAATGAGACAATAAAACGTGAGCACTAACGTGTCAGTCAGCACGTAACAGTACTCCATGAAAATGTGTCCGCTTTGACTCAGCCACTTTTACAGA
This sequence comes from Kryptolebias marmoratus, assembly GCF_001649575.2. NCBI lineage: Eukaryota > Metazoa > Chordata > Actinopteri > Cyprinodontiformes > Rivulidae > Kryptolebias > Kryptolebias marmoratus. Next base: position 13,429,743 of record NC_051438.1, on the reverse strand, counting down.
TACGGAGGCTCTTTCTGTGTGACACACTAAAATAACCAGATAGTCCAGATTCTTTTTCTTGGGGTCGTGCTCATTACAGCGACTGAATGGCAGAGCCAAATGACAAGTTGGTGAAAACTACAAATGGTGTTATGATCCAGTCGGTCTGAAAAGGAAGATAGGGGCTGGAAATGTGTAAATACATAGCAGGTACCAGCCTGAGGCATTTTCAGCAGCGATATGAAATTAACAGCAGTGTAAATGTTTTTTAACACATTTTCTATGAACTGCTGCACAATTTTTAGAGATTGGAGTTCTGTTTAGACCAGTGGTTCCCAAACTTTTCAGCTTTTGACCCATAAATTAATAGTGACAAAGGTGTGTGACCCCATCTGTTGGCTGTTTAAATATCCAAAAATGGTAATGACCCTATTTAATATTTCAAGATTTCAAGATCTTCAAGAGGATAATGACAACACAAACAGTCCTAACATCCATTATGCTATTTTTTAAATCGATTTGAATTTCAATTCTCTGTCACAATTATGTTGCAAATATGTCATAAAAACTAGGTTTTTAATTGTAGGTTGATATCTGGAGATTATCTAAGGACCCTTACTTGGTGTTGGGTGACCCACATTGGGGTTCCCAGCCCCAACTTTGGGAATCATTGGTTTAGACAGCAGCCATCCACTTTAGTCTCCAACTAGCCTTTAGCTTTAGGAGTTATCAGAATAAAACTCTGTTTCTCTAAGCTGAGGTCATTCAAAGAGCTATCTGCAGCAGGTAGGATATTATTTATTCATAACCCTTCTACAGGAAGCCACTTTAGAATCCCTAACTGATCCCTTTCATTCCTCTTATGCAGCATTTATTTGTTTGTTCCTCTCCCCTGCATCCGCATCAGATCATCAGACACTCAATCCTGCCAGCAGCCTCCTTCCTCACAACAGGAAATCGAGTCGAGGAGCACAAAGCCAAATGGGGTGATGGGTGATGGCACGG
>NC_051438.1:13403997-13428713 GCF_001649575.2 Kryptolebias marmoratus | reverse complement strand
GGTGGGGGGGTGGGGGTGGGGTTACACATATGTTACCAAAACAACATCTTTGTCTTGGGGGATCTGATGAGCTAATGAATGGGCCTTTTCATCACAGAGGCATCGTCGGTGTAAATGTTGCTGATGAGGTCAGGTTTGATGATTAAGGTCGGTCTAAATGTGGGGATTTCAGCTCGTAGCGTCAATAACCAGAGGCAGTTGTTTGGTAGAGAAAAGAGGAACTTTTGTTTTGTTTGTCTTTTTCTCACACCTCATTGCAGGTCCCAGCCAATTCTCTTTTTTTTTGAGAGAGAGAAAAAGAGGGTGGGGGGGCTAATTTGCAACCCAAACACTCATTTCCCTTTCACGGTTATCTCTGCCCAGCCTCCTCCTGTCGCGCGTGGAGGCAAAGGGCTCAGCCCGTGCTTGACTGAGCCCTGAATTCTCTTTAGTTGTCACACTTTTCCCAAACGCCTCGCAGCTGCCTCTTTTTTGTGGAGGGGTTGTGGGGGGGCGGGCTCCTCGGGCTGATTCTTTAAACCTCCTGCTGTTGCCCTGGCTTCAGATGGGTCTCCCACTCTGAGGGAGCGTGGCCCCAACAATGGGCCCCGGCCGTGACATCACGCCTCTTGTTTGGGTGAAATCCTTCAGCAGATGTAAGGGTGGGATTCCATCACAGGACACAAAACCAGGACGGAGGCTACTGATATTTCTGACATGACCTGTTTCTTTTTGCAAGCAGCAAAACAAACTTGTCATCTTTATTTCGGATGAAAGATAGCTGTTTTTGATAGGGATGGGTAAAAACAAAAGAGATTTCCTTGTTCTTTTTGTTTTGAATGTTTTGCCTGCTGCGTTAGCCATATATCTTATGAACCACTGGCAGATTTTAAAGAAAAGCTTGTCCTAGCAATAATATATATTCATTACTTCTTTGTTGCCTTATTCTTTCATTTCTCACAAAAACATGAACTTATATACAGAATTTAAAATCCTTTTTATATTCTTAGCAAATAACATCAAGAAAAGAGAGAAAAGTCTGTTTTAAAAAAACTTCAGTTGGGATTTATTCACATGTATAAAAAAACAACCACTTGAACAAACGTTTGTAAAAAATATATATGATAACGAAATATATTACTTTAGTTAATAAATATGTCACAATGCAGTCATAAAAAGACACCATCGCCCCGTCTTTAGTAGTTTTTCTTTTTTGGATTCTGTCGCAGCGCTGCAGTACAGAAAAACATGAGGTATTTTTAACGTTGGCTCACCCAACATGTCGTGATCGTCGGAGACGTCTCAGAAGGCGAAAGGGAAACAACTTTGGATTCTAACCTGCGACCTCGTCGACTGCGCGCCTAAACGGGAAGCTTTAAGACACGTTTCACTGATTGAGGGTCTCCCGCGTCCTGCCGGGTTCACGCTGCTCTCTCTTGGCGCGTGCAGAGAGCAGCGTGAAGAGCTGGGAGGTTTCGGTGAACATTCCTGAGATAACCGTTAGCCCTCTCTTGTTGTGTTCATAACGATTGTGATTATCTAAAGCCTTCATTGAAATACAATAAACACAATCAGTCATTTAGATACGAAAAGAACAACCAGGCGGTCTCTTGAACCGGACCATCGTTCTCGACCTTCTCCCGAGTCCCTCAGGGTTAAACCTGGGGAGGACTTTCACATTAAGGAAGTTAAAACATCAATACTGCCTGACGGTAGATATAACATCTCCCTTTGAAATGATCTACTGGGCGCCACACGACGCCGTCTACCCCGTCCAGTGATACCAGCATCACCATGAAAGGACAGCCGGACCGTGATCTCGTCAGTGTTTCGTGAAATGCTCTGAGCAGAGTCACTTTCAGGTCCAAAACAAAGTCCGTTCTGCCCACGCCTTCCTCAGCAGCTGGGAGAGGTCGTGATGGGGCTGTGGAGGAAGGAGCGCTGGGCGGTGGAGGCGCGCACGGGGATGGAGACGGGGAAGTTGAAGACGGAGCTGCCGCCGCCGATGGCCGGGCTGCCCGCCTCCGAGGAGCACGTGGACGAGGCCAGGACCTGCGACTCGAACTGCAGGAGCTGGCCCATGAAGCTGAAGTTGGGGGAGATGATGCTGCGGCGCTGCTTGACGAACTCGAAGGCCTCGTCGAGCTTCACGCGGTTGGTGCGCATGAGGTAGGCGAGGCAGATGGTGGCGGAGCGGGAGATGCCCGCCTGGCAGTGCACGAACACGCGGCCTCCTTTGTTTCTCACCGAGTCTGGGGGAGGAAGGAGAGGAGAGAGGAAGATTAGAGCGGCGTAAGACAAGGCGAGTAAACGAGGAGCTAAAACTTTTTTTTTTCTTCCACAGGAAACAAACACAAAAGGTCTTTGCAACTCTTTCAGGTTCCTTTTTAAACGCGCTCATTAAGACACAGGAACACAGTTAATAGCTGTGCAGGGTGTGAGCCCATGGGGGGAGGGGGGAGTCCCTAAGGAGGTGTAATGAATGGACAAAAGAAGGGAACAGACCCCCGCTGGGGGTATTGAAGTGGCAGGAAGGGTGACAGTGAGTGAAGAGAAATCGCCTTTTGTTTGGCCAGAACAAAAACTTGTAAAGGGGGGAGCCATTCAGGCACAGCCAGTCTGCCCACTGCAGAACTAGTTCAGAGCTGCTGCCTTGCAATTCATTAATAAAAAACAAACAAAAAAAGGGACATCCCTTTTTCTACGCCTCAGAGGTGGCGATGATGTAACCATCATTGTCCAGGAGAGGGGGAGCCTGTGGGGAGCCAGCTGGTTGGGTTTTGGTGGGAACTTTTTAAAAATTTAAATCCTGGCGTCAAAGAAAAAGAGAGAGAGGAAAAGGGGGGTGGCGGGGTGTTTGTTGTGCAGCAGCAACAGCTGTGGCAGGCGCCAACGTTTTAGCAGTTGAGGGATTCTAGACGTGCTCACCGATAAACTCGTTCGCCTCGTTGAACCAGGAGCTGATGTCGGCCTTGTGGTTGTCCTCGACGGGGATGCTCTTGTAGAGGAAGGAGCCCTCGAAGTGGTTGGGGCAGTTGGCGGAGACGTTGATGAGCGCGGTGATACCCAGCATGTCCAGCATGTCTTTCCTGGACGCGTGGTAGGCACTGCCGAGGTAGAGGAATGGCAAGATCTCCACGGGGCCTCCCTAAACAAAAACAAAACACTCAGTTATCTCCGGCATGGTGCAATTGGGAAGTAAGAGTCGAAGCAAGAGCTCGGATGTGTGGCGAAATCAAACTAAAACCACCAACCTGGTCATATAGAGGCGTGTTACAGGGACTACTGCTTGGGTCAGCACTCTCGGGTTGCCTGGAGCTTAGAGATAAACTCAGCCCTTGAGGAGGGGAAGGTTTGGTACACATCTCTGGATGCTCTGATGAGAAGCTGTCAAATCCACCTGGAAATAAAAGAAAAAACAGATATCTAGATCAGATTACAGGACCACATTTAAATAACCCCAAAAGGCTATTTATTGTGGGGGGTTTGTTTACTTCAGGAGCAGCCGGATGACAGCTGCAGCCCGCGTTTATTACCCCGTTGTTAGGATGTAGTTAACAACAAAAAAACTGTGTTTAAGAGGCTTTTTCCTCACCTTTGAGGATAAACACGCTGGCTCCACAGGGGTTGCGACACAGGGCCGTCACGGCGAGCATCAGCGTGGCGTCCTTCTTCACCTGGCCGAGGTCCGAGCTCCGGTCGTCGAGCAGCACCACCGACTCGTACTCGCCGGACAGCAGCCGGCTCCGGGTGTCCTCGTTGGGCACGATGTGCTCGAGTCCCAGGCCGCCCCTGGCTCTCCGGCGGACGATGGTGCTGAAGCGCACGTTGGTGGAGCCCGAGATGTGGGACGAGTTGAAGGACAGGAAGGAGCGGCAGTCCAGCACCAGGCAGCCCGGGACGTCGCCCTCCAGCAGGCCACGGAGGGACGCACAGTCGATAGTGGGAACCTCCATGATGACCATAGTAGTACAGCGGGATAGAAGCGTCAAATCCAAGTACATAAAGAGTCGCCGGCGAAAGTACACAAGTTTTTAAGTTACGAAGGGGGCGAAATGAAAAAAAAAAGAAGCGCGAGTCCTTTGTTCCGGTTAGCTTCGTTTAAGAAGGAAAAGAAAAAAAATCCGAAAAAAAAGTTTTAAATCTAGCTCAAGCGGTCCTTTTCTTCCCTTTAAAGTTCCCGGTAACAGTGGTCCTTTATAAAAGTTTTTTTCGTTTTATAAAAAAATAAGAACTTCACAGAGAGTAACTTCTGTTGGCGAGCGGTTAGGAAAAGGCTTATATACAGCGCGAGACTCTGAATTACAGCCCCCAGACGTCAGAGCCCCGCCCCGCTTGGCTTCCTGCCAAGCTACTGACGTCATCCGAACCGCTTTTCAAGCGCAGCAGGGCAACGAACTGGGGCTCGCGCACAAGCGGGACATATGACACGTACGCGGGCACGCGGTGTTGACAGGCTGCTAAGTGGCTGAGCTAGCTTGTTGCTCGATGGCTGAGTTAGGTACTTTTGTTTGTTTGTTTGTTTCTTTCTTTCTTTCCTATTTCTCTCGCGCGAATGTCCATATATCTTTATTACATTCTCATATTATTGTAACACATTGTTATAAGTTCAATAATATATGTGCCTGTTTGTGGTTAAACACTTTGCTGAAGCTTCTAAACGACCAAATGTAATGATATTGTTCATTGTATTGTTTTTTTTATAATTAGTTGACCAGATAAGTTATTTGTAAGCAATATTTTGCCATCTTTTTTATGTTTTTCAAAATAAGGTCACTACCAATACAAAGGTGACAGCACCTTTTTGATAGCGACCCCTTATCTGTGAGCAACTTTACAAATTAAAGGTCTAGCATTCATCGAAGGAATGCATATTCCCCGCTACCATTCAAGTTAGAGCTAAAGACTACTGCCACGCCAAAATTTAGCTCAATATCTGCAACATGTACTGAGTCGTGGCCATTTTTGTGCTTCTAAGTTTAGTTGGCAGCCATCAGGAAATGCGTTGGCTCCAAAAGTGAATCAGTTGTCGATGTGCATCCAGTGATTACTTTCTGTAAGTTTAATTAGTCCAGTGGTTCATGAGGTATTTCATATTTACTGCTGATTTAGTCCTCATTATCTTGTTCAAATAAACTTCTTTTCCAATATATTTGACTTCACGCTATCATCAAAATTGTAATCTGTTCACTGTGATTACAGTCATGCCCTGACGCGAACGGTCCGTCTGTGAGCAGATAAAGAATTTGCCAAATTTTCCATTATGTTAGTATTTAATTAAATTCCTATTTCGCCTCTTCGGCAGAGAGTTGACAAATAACAAGATAATAAGTAAATATCTGCCGTGGCGCAATAAAAGTTTATTCTTTGTTTTTATTAGTAGGTGGTACATAGTGTTCAATGCTGCGAGAGCAAAGGCTAACCATAAAAGTTAATCACTGTATAGACATCTGAAGTCCAGTAAATTTCCACATGCTGAGAAACAAAAACACCACTACCAGGAAGACAACAGCCGCTGGAGAGCCTCTCCGTTTTGTTTCATTTGTCATCTCACTGAAACACATTGAAGAAGTGTTTCTGTTTTCTCTCTTTTTGTTTTTTTCTTCCAAAAGCAAAAGGAGAGCGTATGTTCGCGAAAGAAAGGGAAGAAACAACATCACATGACTGCAGTTCCTGTGGGAAACCCTTTTTGATCTGCGTGCGGTTTGCTGACTCAGGCTCTGCGACGCTGCTGTCTCTTGCAAACACGGAAGCAGGAAGATGTTTGTTGATGGACACCGTGCATGTGTTGACAACGCGAGCGCGCTAAAACGTCTTTGCGGTTTGACGCTGAAAACCAGAAACACGTCTGCTTTTGGTTTTTGTTGTTGTTGTTGTTGTTCACCGAAGACGAGTCAGAGAGCAGTGATGCAACTATGTGCTGCAAATACGATCTAATGCACATCTAAATAAAAGGCAGAGCATCATTAAAAAAACGTCAGCCATTCACGCCAGAGTTTAGCAAACAGTTATGGGGGTGGAAAGGTTTTAAACATATATCTTGTGCAATCTGCTAATGCTCAAAGTATTTTGGAACACTCTCAGCTACTACCACACCAAATTTTAGGTCAACTTCTGAAAGATTGACTGAGTTTCAACCATTTATGTGTTGTTGTTTTTTGTAAACAGTCAGCTGTGGCAGCCATCTTGAACCAAGTTGACTCCACACGTCAATGGATTGCAGATGTACTCCCAGTGATTACTTTCTGCAAGTTTCATTACAACACGTCCTGCGGTTCATGAGATATTTTGCTAACAGACAGACGCACACAAGCCTAGAACAAGCTGTGCATCAGCCCAACTTGCGTATGATGTCAACCTCGCTTTAGTGGTAACCTGAAAAGGTGGTGGAATCTACGTCCATACTGCACTGACCCCCCTGTTTTACCTCAAGCCACAAAAAAAAACAAAACAAAACAAAAAAAAAATGAGCTTGGTATGAGAGAAAAGGAAGAGGGAGTTGGTCAGAGAGGAGAGACGTAACCAGTCTCAGCAGAGTGTCAAAACTCTCTTGCAGGTCTAAACTCACACTTCCCTGAGATGAGTCAGCCGTGAGGCCGCAGAGCAAGAATGTTGCACGGTTTACGCAGGAGGAGGGTCGAACTTTTTCCTGAAAACAATCTGTACCCAAACAGTTTGTCCTCTCGGGGAAACGTGCCTTCACTCGAGTCATTAAGAGCTGCTGCTGTAGGGGAGAAATTCGACACCTCTAAATAAGTTTAAACCTTACAGCAAAATAATCTAATGAGGCAACTGCACTTCCTTTCAGTAAAAAATGTTTTTGTTTTTTTTGTTTTTTTCTGGTGAAGTATACTTCAGGGAACCCAGGTTCTGAAAACGTTGGGAGGTTGTGTAAAACGAGAGTAAAAGCCAGAATGAAAGGATTTGCCAATGCCATAAACCCAAAGCTGATTCACAATGAAACAAAGTAAAAATCAAATACTTGAAGAAAATATTTGGTGCAGTTTGTTAGTTTCAACGTTTGACGTTGTTATTTACATTTTACACAACGTGCCCTGTTCCTTTTTTTTTTTTTTTTTTTTTGTGGGGATGAAATTTATTTGCATCAACGCAGGAATGCAAAACTGTCCGAACATCGTGTATCAGAATACTGAAACAGAGCCAGAGTTGTCATTTTGTTTTTTGTTTTTATTTATTTTTTTTGTTTTTGATTTCCCACAACCGCGGCCCCACAGCTGGCCTCTCCCTCAGAAAGGGAAGAGAAACGGTGAATGACAGAGAGGCATTTCCTGCAGGCCAGCCTCACTAACACTTTGCTGTCATCTGTGCCTTTTTTCTTTTACTGTCATTGTCGCTACGGGCAACAGTTGAGCCACCACTGGGAAAACACAGGGCACGTCCTGTCTTTTAATATCTCGACAGGTTGATTCGTCTTATTCACGCATGCCATATACTTTCAGTAGAAAGAACGAAAACCTAACCGAGTTTCTGGATTTTCTTCTGTGACAAGATGGATTTCTCAAACGTGACGTGACGTTTTCTGTTTCTTAGATCTGTGGTGTTTATTGCTGAACTTATTAACACAAAACAGCACACCTAAGTTTGATTAAAATGTCCTCACATATACACTCAAGTTTGTATATTAACTACAGGGCATCATTTTACCTATGTCATACAGATTCTAAAGCAGGAAAGGCCTTTTTTAAATTACTATCAACCTTCATTTCCTTATTTATACGTATATTATTTTACATGCGTGCAAAGCGCAAGTTAACTGTTTTATATTTGTGCTGTCTAGCGGTCTTTCAGTATGTGGGGGCGGAATTTTTCAGAAACCAAAAACATTACAACCTAAATGGTGTTTTTGTGGAATGCCATGAAAACTACCACAGAGAAGAGGCACTACGGAGCTGCTGGAACTAAATTTAAAAAAAAAATTTTAAAAAAGAGCTGAAAACAGATATGAGGAAGCAGAAGCTGAAATAACCAGCATTACCACACTGTGCAGTACAGTGTGGTACAAACCAAACGTTTATTCTCAGAACAAAAAAATAAATGTCAGGAAACATACACGAGTGCAATGAGGTCAATAGTGGCAGCTGGCTACAAGTTGATGATAAAGACCTATTTTTTTATATCTATAGTTTATTGAGTGCATTTATTTTTAAGTTAGACCTCAGATCTTGACACTTCCCCATCACCACTATACAAACATACTCTTTGTCCCACTGGATTGTTTAATATATTGCCACCCTAAATGCACCTGCATGCATTCATTTTACTTGAAGTGTAAGATGAGTCACTGGCATCATTTTATGTTCATTCAGTGTCTGTAATATATATAACTTATTGTCTCTTTGTGATCATTTCTAAAGTCTTCTGTTATGTTGGTACTTTTTTGGTCTCTTTAGTCATTTTGTATGTCTGTGGTCATTTTGCTTCTTTTTTCTGCTGATCCAGCATTCACACTATTGATTTCCTGTTTTAACTTACTGTAAGTGTTTTGCATTCAAACTACTTCTGCATACCTTGTGCTATCTTAGCCCATAAAGCAAAAACATCCAGCCCCATTCAGGAGATGGGTGCTATGGCTTTTGGGTTTTGTAACTTTTAAACTTATTTTCAAGTATTTTCCCCATAGAACTACATTAAGATCTCTTCAGTTCTTTCAAAAACATTGCTCTCTTTAAAATCTTTTTCAGATTCTGCTTCTGTTTTTGTCTTCTGGAGCTACTTTTAGCTACTGTCCGGCTACTTCAACTTTAAGCTAGCTGTTTGCTACTTGTAGCCACTTCTTTTACTTTTGACTTTTGGTTGACATTTTTCTACTTTTATGTAGTGTTCTGCCATGTTTGGCTTTTAGCTGGCATTTTGCTGTTTTTAGCTTTAGCTTGTGGTTTGGTCTTTTCAGCTAGTGTTCAGTCTCAGCTTTGTCAACAAATGTCAGCAGTCATTCAGCACTCAATATCTTCTAGTTTACTTTTTAAGTTCATTTTACGTGTCTTTTACGTAACTGTCTTTTAGCTTTGAGCTAACACTACCACTAAATAAAATACTTCACAATTTATGAAACTACACAGAATTGTTATGAAATTTCAAGCTCCTAACCCGCCTTCACACCGTTGCTACCGTGGTTGCTACGGTCCTAGCGGATGTAGAATCAGAGCAAACAGGAAGGAGCTCTCAGCCAATCGGCTTTTGGAAAGCGTCCTAAGCTGACGTCAGCCCGGTACAGATGAACAACCGGTAGCGTTGAAAAAGAAAAAAAAAGGCTTCACAGCAGCATTTTGTTTTATTTTTCTTTTCGGTTGAACGTTTAGACACCATGCCTTTCGATGTTAGGAGGTGAGTACGGAGCTTCCGGTCCGTTTGGGTTCGGATGTGAGGGGACGGTGGTTGCAATCTGAGAGAGTCCTGGCTGGATGAATTAGCGGTTGGACGCAGCACCACGTCCACGAAAAGGCATTTACATTGCTTCGGTCTTCAGTCTGTTTCGTTTTCAGTAAGGTTGAGCTGCCTTTGCCAACAGTGTTTATCTCGACTCGGTGAAGTGGCGCTCAGGTATGCTGCAACAGTTTTTGTGTAAGGTTTTTATCCCGCGCATGCGCAGACGTCTTCATCCAGCCTAATTACAACAAACTGATTTCACCAACTCCAAAGAGCACAGGCAACACAGACTGTCTGCGTTGTACTTCCTGAACGATAATTGGCTAAATATGTAAATAAGATTTGCTCTCTGTTGAACTCTTAACACAAATAAAAGGCGGCTAATCCTGTTATTCTCAGACAACAATAGTCACACCTTTTGTAAAGGGCTTTTAGACCTGACTAAGGAGCACACCCATATCAAATTAAACTGCAGGATATTTAGTCAGCCTCCCTTTACAAACTTGGTAAAAAAAAAAAACTGGCTAGGAAAGCTTATTGTTACACCCCAAGAACAACCAGTCTATTCAAAACATTAGTAAAAGTGAAAATTAGCAACTGAGTTGAAATTATATTTGTATATGAAAATAATAAGGGGTGGTTTTGAGCATCATTGTAATGTTCAGTTACTGTCAGATCTACTGACTGTGTGTCATCATAATACTAAACCTAGCTATCAACTTTGTAGATTAATGTCATCCTCAAATGCTTTTTTGTTTACTAGCTGAAACACAATGAGTATTTTTTTTAATGGTCTGCTGCCTACGGTGATCATGTTTTTGCTTGTGTGTGTGTGTGTTGTAGCATAAGCACAATATCTCATGAACCAGTGGACGGACTTTAATGAAACTCAGAAATGTCACATGAGTTCACACAAAACATAATTTATAAAAGGTTTGACCAAAATGGCTAGAAGTTTGTCCCTTTTCATTGTAATATGATCTTAGTTTGAAACTTGAAAGGCGGAGGGTGATATACAGTCCTTCAAGGATTGCATGGCTCTTAAGTTTTTCCTTTTGCTTTTGAAAACTGACTAAAAGTAGGTAGTTATTGGCTCCAATAATGTAATTAAATGCACAAAGCCGATATGTTTTGGACATTTTCGATGTGCATTTTCTGTCTAATCGGTGATTAAAAGGGTCGATGTTTTGCAGCTTTTCGTCACACACTTGGACGTCCGTTTGTAAAATAAATCTCATCTGATCCTGTCTTTTTCAGCTTTGTCGTAATGACTGATTGAATTTACCACACCGGGTGTTGAAATGCTGTAAGACGTTGCTACAGTGGATGACTGGTGAGGGCTTTGTGTCAGGAGGTCACGGGGTTAGGAGGTAGTCATGGTCTGGGGAGTCTTCATGTCGATCAGAACATAAAACGTGCATTGCGTTAATTGGAAATGACTTGTCTGTTTCGAGACGTTGCTTGCTGAAAAGTCGTGCTGTGTTAGTCATCAGTGTGAGAGCGTGTTGCACATGTTGTTACTGTATATGACACCGCACAGAGAGAACTTGTATTTCCAGAAAGCCACGTTATCTTTTTTTTTTACCACTTTCAAAATACTTGAAGTAACACGTATTAGTTCACAATGATGTATTTACTCTTCCAAACAATGCCATAGATTTACATTTTAGACACTGTCATTTATGTTATTTCTTTGTTTATTGTTCTACACCAAACCATATTAACTTATTAGACCAGATCTAGATGTGTTATAAGGGAATATGTGCCCCATTGATTGATTCTTTATTTGAAGAAATATATAATTATTAAGCAGCTTTATCATCTCAAGTAACGTGGAACAAAAAAAAAAATCTTATTTGAAAGGTCAAAAATAGTCTTGAACTGTAAAAACCTTGGAGACAGGCAAGCATTTTCTTCCAAATAGTCTAAAAGGTCAAAAAAACAGTTTTATCTTACAAAAGATGAGAAAGATTAAAAGCAGAAGAGTTGACAAAATAATAAAGCCACGAGCAGCACTCTATGGTTTCAGTTACCATATATCAGATCTGAAATCTATTTGAAGTGAAAAGTACTGGCAATGTAAAAAAAAAAAGGTTTATCACAAGCACTGAGTAAGCTTTTACACTGAGTTTCTGGGTAGTTTAAAAAGTACTTTAAGACTCTTTTTTGTTTTTTTTTCTCCACATTTTATACGTTTGAAAAATATCTCATTCCAGACGAGAACATGAATTTCCAGAAGCAGCTGACATACTCGTGCTTTGAGAAGGGTTTGTAAAACTCTCTGTTTTTCTCACATCGAATGTTCGCTTCTTTGACAAAACACTTTAATCCAGGTCTGACTCCTTCTTGCTGTCTCGGTGGGAATCATGAACGGACCGAGGCGAAACGAGGAAGTCAACCTATCTGTGACCTTACAAGCGAGGTAGTGAAAGATGCCGTAACGGTCGATGCGTTAAAGGTCAAGAGGGTTCCACAGCTTGACGATACGATGCAGCGACGACAAATAGTCTGCAGCTGGCTGTAGGATTTAGAATGGGAGACACCAGCTCACATTTTATGTGAAATGGTCCACGTCAGTATTGTGCAGTCATGGTTCTAAAATGCCAGCTTTAATTTTAAAAGCTCACTTCGTCGGTGGACGTGGTCGGCCCGATCGGTGATTTCTGAACGACCAGAGGCGGCAGCTTAAAGACGGGCTGTTCTGACTCTGTGGTTGACTGTTGGTTGCACGTTTGTGTTGTTGTGGACAGGGCAGAGAAGCTGCTCTTTACAAGGTAGCTGGAAAGGCTCGTGGCTCAGTCGCTAATGGACATCAAATGTTGCTTTAAGTCAGGCAGGGTGGAGTAAACACAAAGATATAAGGTGCCACCTTAATCATTCAGAGTTTAATTGTTTTGCAATAACATGCAGACGCTCAAAGCCGCTCTGAGGTCCCACTGCTCTGAAACCCTGCCAGTCCTAGGTCCCTTTTGATTCACAACCTGGAAAGGACCTTTATTTTGTTTGGTTTGGTTTGCTTGTTTTATGCAAATAAAACCGCAAATAACATTTGTATCGAAAATACCAAAATATTTATTATACACTTTAAAAATCGGACGTATTCTGACTATAACACTATAACCATTAAAATATATTTGCACATTTCTGCGCGCGCATTAACGGTATGAAGCCTGAGAACAGCATCTGCTTCTTCCTTTTTTAGGCTGATGATCAGCAGTGGTGAAACTACGCTCAAATCCACCGGCACCCTGTTTGAGACTCTCAATCTATGACTGAACGATTCTCTTTGGGGAGAAAAGGCTGAGTGGGGAGGTCAAAGCTGAGTCAGTGGATGTGTAAAGTATCAATGGAGCTGGTTTTGTTTTACTTTCTGTTTGGTTTCCACTGATGAGCTAAGGTGACTTGATGAGGGTGTCAGAATACAGTTTGTATTAAGAAAAAAAAACCCTCTTACTGTTACAGGAATAAGTCCACACCTAAAAACTAAAAGGGTGTGGTTGCTGCTTCCTTGATCCGTTGATCAAGAAAGAGTGGGACTCTGTTTGGATTCAAAGATTACCTCAATTTTATAAAATATGGCAGCTGAGTGTTACAGAAAAACCTGAAAATGTTGACGTTTCGGGAAGGAAAGAAAAGACTCAGTAGATAATTTGAGTAAAAAGAAGGAAAAGAAAGGATTCAATATTTAAATAGTGACTGTGATGTAGTAGTGTTTACTACAGTGGACTTTAATTTCATCCATTTAGTTGCTGTTTTTTTTTTTTTTTTTTGAACCTCCGCATTACAAAATGTTTTAGCCTTCTGCTTGTAACTTTAATCGTAACCTTTCTGATAATGACTTAACAGCTTTTTTTGCGAAAGATCAAGTTTATGGCTTGAAGATTTTCATCTGAACAGTGAATTGACATTTTAGCTTATGTCATCTATTGACTCAGGGAGGTTCGGTTTGAGCAAACCCGATGATGTTTTGTGTTTGTAAAGTGACGATTAGAGCATCGTGACTTTGACTTCGGCAGCTAGCGGATGTTTAGCGTACCAGTGTTGTGTGACCGACTGCTATGTGACACTTGGCGTACACCTCGGGCAGATGACTGAAAATCTACGCACAGAGAAATGTAGGCGCTCGCCGCTTATGGGCCGTTATGTGAGCCGATCATCCCTTATAGGAGAACCTTAACTGTCCATTATGTGGGTTTACTCAGCAATCCAAGGAGAGGATAAGCTGGTGACTAACAGTGACTCATTCTGAAGATTGAGTTAATTTAGAAAGACCTTTTCAATGAAGAGCAGCCCCCTGTGCTTTCATTTCAGAGTGCTAACAGAGATACTGGTACACCGTGTCCTTACCATCGACAAAGCATTCACTTTACAGGAGATTCAGCCGTGACATGTCAGAGAGGGAGAAAAAAAAAGAGTAGGCCGTCGTTCAGGCAATTACAAACGTCAGTGAATGATTAATATTCTTAAATAGAGTATTCATATTACCCAACATTGAAGGGATGTGCTACGTCATCCTCTAAATGTCCGTTTAAACACAGTGACCACAGGTGGAAATGTACATAGTTCATATCTGGTAGTTTCAATAAGAACGGGGAAAAAAATGGGTTAATTTCAGATAAACCAGGCGCGTGGTGAACTGAGCTGAGGTCATCATGTTTAGATGCTGGTAGATTCTCAGGGTTTTAGAGAACTGGTCATAGTTTTGCAGGCCGATGCCGATTTCTGATTTTTGTGCAGCTCTGATCTGCAGATACTGATTTTGACAGCTTTGGATTTCTCTCTTTAAACTTTAATTAACAAAAGTTAAAAAAAAAAAGAAACTTTTCTTTAACTTCTAGTTAAAATGAAAAAGACATACTGCTTTTAAAATTTATTGTGGTATCAGCTGACACTACTTCACAACACGTACTTCAAGCTCTGTTTATGTTTGCTTCAAACCTTGACATTAACTGTTGGTGTCAACCCTGTTTGTCTGTTAGCAAAATATCCCACAAACCACTGGATAATTTTCAATGGAACTACCAGAAAATAACCATTGGATGTACTTCTGCAGCTGAATAACTTTTAGAATCAACCCAGTTCAGGTTGGCCGCCACAGCTAATCAACCTCAACAATGGATATAACTTTGTGAAATTTACCCTTATTAAGCTAAAGTTTGACATGGTAGTAGCTGAGAGTCATCCCTGACACGTACTTTGTCCGCTAGCATAATTTACAAGGTTTGACCAAAATGTTTCTTCTCATCATAAAATGATCTTAGTTCAAAACTCCTGCATAAAGGGTGGAGGGGTGATATGCATTCCTTTAAGGTGCCAGGCTTCTCACTGGACAGAGGTTTTGGCTCAAATTAAACCCAACTAAAAGGGAATCAGCTGGTCATGCTGGTCAAGCCGAGAACTGTCAGATTCTGGTCACCAGCTGATCGATCGATGCGGCCCCTTAGTGCAGGATTTAGATCTGGGCAACGAGACGCCGTGACACCACGGCTTCAAGGCATGATGGGAAACGCATGGTTCGTCCAACAAGTGCTAGGTTTGGATTTATGCTCAAGTCTTTTCACCGACTTCCTTGAGCCAAGAGTTGTTGAACTGATAAGATTTAGAGGTGACTTTTTTTTTTCTTTTAAACTCACAACAAGCTCCTAAAAGCACTTCTCTAATGAACTAATTAACCTTTTGAACGATTATTACCTAAGCCTTTCTGATAAGTGAGGAAGTTGGTGTTCTTAAGTACCTCTTGTAGTCTAATTGTGTAAATATTTCACCACTTTGGGTGACGTAGCAGCTAGAAAGTTGGGAATTCAGCCCTGCCACGTGTCGGTGCGCCGCTCTGAAGCACGTGGATGTTTACGTGAATTTCTACACATCGGTTTGTGGAGCCCGAACAGGGTTTTCAGTTAGATTTGTGTTTCCTTCAGCTCTGCTTGATAAGTTACTAATATTTTCCATTTGCTCTGAGTGACAGCAGTGTTCAGCTGATAAAACCGACAGATGTACGATGATTTGATGCTGACTTGGACGTGGACTCGTGTTTTCATTTGGGCCGACGCATCGGCAGAGATTATAGATTGCTCATGGGGCGTTTCGATCCGCTAACCATGTCATAGTTGAAAACGTTAGCTGCTGACTGATTAAAGGAGCGTGACAAAAGCACGTCAAAACTGTTGTTTCTGCTGGATACTCATCATGTATGATATTATCACTTCGTTCTTCACAGATTAATATATAAGTGTGCGTATCACTGTAATATGTGGGTATTGTTCAGCACTGTTCGAAAGGTAGTTTATAAACAACAGGAGTTAATATGTGAGGTGACAGAGTTCTTGTCTTTAGGTCTCCAGCCTGAATCTGGCCTTAGAGGTGCAAACACAGGATGCACAAACTTCATCATCTAAGCGCTGATTTTTTTCGTCCGCATCACTAACCGTTGCCTTTTAAGTGTACACTGCGTCTTGTTTGTAAATATATCCAGGCTATGCGTCTGAGGCTATTTCCAGTTGACATGGAGCTCTTTGACCCCCCGTCTCACGTTTCAGGTGACCGGATGACGGAGATTTAGTTTCCCTGCTCACATTTTAATTTAGCTGTTGGATCCTGTCTGCTAAAGATATGGATGCACACGAGTGCAGCCTCAGCTGAACATGAGAACGTGAAATGTTTTCTTTTTTTTTTTTAATGATTTTTTTTTTCTTCCCAGCAGAAGCTTGAATGTAATCAGCCGTTGCTTTAGCTTATTGTGCAGTTTCAGTCACTGAAGTCGTTTTCTCAAAGTTGTCACTTTATTCATTCACTTGTTTGTGAAGCAGCATATTTTACGAATAATTGTAAACACGAAACGCAACGCTTGCATACATGTTTAATATATTATAAAACAATTGCAAAAGCCATGAGATAAAAGCTCATTAGAAGATGTAAAACAAATCCTTTTTCAAAGTATTATAAAACCTTTCTCAAGAGTTCATCAAAACAAAATACCCCCCAATGAAGAGCTAAAACACCTTTATGTTGTTAGTGATAATAACTGACCTTTCTGACTGCCTAAACATTTGCTTTGTGCCACTTTATTATTCAAATTGTAAAAAAATGGATAAACAACAGCATAATTGCAATTTTTTAGGATTTATTTTATCCTTATTGACATAAAAGTTGAAAATCTTGTTTTCATTTTGCCACAAACTTCCATTATTAAATGAGTTGTTTATTTTCTTTCTATCTCATTAATTAAGATGCCCAACATGTCAACAGAGCAAGAAATCAACATGTTGTTTCTAGTTTAATCATTTTACCCATCAGGTAAACTTTTAATCTGGATAAAATGAGTGAAAGCCCAACAAAAAAAATAGACCCCGAAGTCTTTGAATCGATTGTAACATCGTGTTCCACCTGCTGGGTGGTCTCAGATGTGACGGCGATGCACATAAAACAGCTCAACATCAGGAAATGTGTT
Source organism: Kryptolebias marmoratus (assembly GCF_001649575.2). Taxonomy (NCBI): domain Eukaryota; kingdom Metazoa; phylum Chordata; class Actinopteri; order Cyprinodontiformes; family Rivulidae; genus Kryptolebias; species Kryptolebias marmoratus. The sequence goes on along the minus strand of NC_051438.1, from coordinate 13,411,900 downwards.
CATTCTGTGCTCCTTTTCGTTCCTGACGCAGAGCGACCACACCCTGAGCTCCCTGCCAGCTGCCCGGTCTCCTGCTCAGACAGCTCCTACCACGCAGCCATTTACTGCTGAAACCGGGGGGGGGGGAAGGAGGAGTCAAGGTTGGAGTTTACACTTCCATATGATGAAGATTAAATACCAAGAAAGTAGCAAAACTGGGAACAGAGGCGGAACAGGAGAAGCAGCTCAGTCTGGATTGAACAGGACACACACACACACACACACACACACTTCCTCCTCCGCCCATCATTACATCAGCTGTGATTCTTTTTTTTTTTTTTTTTTTTTTTTTTGTTAGCTCTTGGTGGAAGAAATGTGGACAGATGTGAGTGTTTTGGTCAAAAATGAGGAGGAAGAGGGAACGTGAGAGGAGAGGGTGGGGTTTGTTCAGGAGCTGGAGGCCAACAAAAGTTTCACTGCCCAAAAAGGAGATGTGCACGAACTCTTGAACAAAAATAGTTGTTATAGAACTTTTTTTTTTTCTTTTCTTTTAGAACCCCAAATCAGCGGTACTCAGAATTCATTCTTCCTAGAAACAAGAAAATGAAATATATTAATGAATTATAATCATTTCTGCCTGCTGCTACGCATGTTTTTGCTGGTGTGTCTGTGTGTATGTCCCTGTCAGCAAAATATCTCATGAACCACTGGACAGATTTTAATGAAACTCTCAAAGTAAACGTTAGACGTACATTTATAACTATAACTGGTTGATTTTTGGAGCCCAATTCAAGACGGCCTGCATATTTTATCAACTTGAGCAAACAAAAAATTGCTACAACTCAGTCAGTTTTACAGATACTCAGCTAAATCTTGGTGTGGAAGTAGCTGAGTGGCCTCCCCATCACATACTTTAAACACTAATGGATTATGTAAGATCTTTGTTTACAGCTTTGGCATGCAAGGTGGCAGGAAATGCACGTCTTCAAGGAATGTCAGGCTTCTGAAGTTGTGTTTACACATTTACAGAGACACAGGTTTGTTTTAATTTTGGGCCTCTCTTTGTGCGAAGACTCACGGGGTGCTCAGAGGAAGAGGTGTTTCCCTGTGAAACGGTTTGTGTCTTGCCGCATCTGTTTGTGATGGCCCTCGTCCAGAGCCAACATTCCGCCTCTTCTTCCATATCGCTCACCGCGACGGGGACAGAATGTGCCGCTTTTCTCAGCACGTAATGTTTACATTCGCTGTTTTTTTTTGTTTCCTTTTCTCACTCCCTTTTCCCCTTTTTGTTTCCTCTCTGTCTTTTCTCAGATTTGATATCTACAGGAAAGTGCCAAAAGATCTCACCCAGCCAACGTACACAGGAGCTTTCAGTGAGTAGGCCGTCATGCACAAACTGACATTGCTAATGTGGATTGTGTGTTTTTTTTTGTTTAATTAAGCTTTATGCACACTGATGAGCTACATCATTTAAAACCACCAATGTGCTGTTGTGTCAGTCGTCCACGTCTCAATAAACATCAGCCCACAGGAGGAACTAATGGGATGCATGGCTCCAGGATGTTGGTAAAGAAACCTGCAGCTTCCTCAGGATCAGGCTTGTTTAGTCTGATTTAAAGCTGTGCAGGTTTAAAAGGAGATCAGACCCTGACCTCTTTTTTTTTTATTTATTTTTTTTTTACTTTTTTTAAATTTGTGCTCTTCGAACTGTTTCTTTTCGTTTTCGGTGATAATGTGCGTTTCATTTGTTGTGACGGTGTTGTATCAGGTTGAGGGATGCTTTTTTACAGTTATGTGTCACTTTCAGGCATCTGGTGACGCTCTTGAGTTCGTTACACGGCACGGATGAGTCAAATCGAAACTGTCGAGTTACCTAAATACAACGAACAAAACAAAACAAAAAGAAACAAACCCATCTGAATTCAATTCAGAATGTAGAGGCTTGTGTAATAGCAGTCTAAATGATTAAAACAAGACGGCAGTAGAGCTGCTTTTTGCCTGTGGATGGTTTGACATATGCTACATCTGAGTGCTTCTGTTTGCATAAACTTTAAATTTTTTATGTGCAAAACAAGAAGTAAATTTCATACGAATGAATCTATTTTTGTAGTTTTTTAAAATCTGTCCTGTTTTAGGACTAAACACACAATTTAGAAATCCCTCCTGGCAGAGTTTGTATAAATCAGGGAAGCCTCTAGCTTCGCTGTTGTCCAGAGTAGCAAGATCCAAAAACACAAAGCAGTTCAGTAACTTGGGATTCAGACCAAACGCAGCTTTTGTTTTTTGTTGTCAGTCCTACACTTTTGTTTTAAAGCTTGGACAAACAGGATTTTACACCTTCAGCAGTAGTTTGTAGGAGCAGCAGAGCCAGTTGTTTCTCGTCCCTTCCAGTCTTTATGCTTGTTTAAGGTCGACTTTCACGGAGCTGTGACTGTCGGGGACCCAAAATAGGAAGAAAATTGATGGAAAATAAGTGAATGTTCTGCTCGCAGTTTCACTGAAGCCCGAGCGTTTTGTGACCAAGTGACCAATGAGCCACAAGGACGTGTTTTTGAAAATCACAGCCTATTTTCACAAACTGCATTTGTGTCCATGGACATTATTTAGTTGCTCACGTCGGGTTGTTTTGTACTCACCTTGGCAGCCGTCTCCGTGTTTAGGATTTAATCTTGCTTTTGAATTGAAGGCGGGCAGATTTGGACCATTTTTTTGAATAATTATTGGACGTTTGCCTCAAATTCAGGTGGGTCCAGAATGGGTTGGAGACACCCATGACGACTTTGTGACTATTTTAAAAGAAGTTGTCTTACAAATTTGTGTTCAAAACTCAAGCAGCAAGGTCACACACCTCTGCAATCGCAGCCCAGCGAGATACTACCAAAACTGGTGTCCATCCCGAGTGCTGCGTTTTGTAGGAAGATGTTAAAAATGCAACCGTCCCTTTAAGCCTTTCATTGTCAGACAACAGAACAACCATCTATAAAGGAGCCCTTGTCAGTATTATCAGTAACAATTTATTTATTTCATGTAGTATTCTTCTTATCATTTTACTTTTGCTTTTCTTTTCTCTCGTCAAACAGAGACAAAGGAGACAGCAACAACCGTGAAAGCCTCCTCAGAGTGACAGAGCGGAGCAGTGTTTGTTTTAGAAAGACTAGTTTGGCGAGAATGTTAATGACCGTGTTCTTCCACCGCCCGAGGCACCTGAGAAGCAATCAGTGGCGAGCTGACTGCCTTTTTCCTGTTCGGCCGTGTGTTTTCCTACTTGTCATCGTTGTGTCATCAGGCGTTGTATTGATTATTCAGCGCTCAGCAGATCACAATAGACTTGATGACACATTTTTGGCGCCTCAGTTCTTTTCTTGCCTCGCTTGTCAGCTGATGACGGAATACGAATTAAGTTTCAACTCAAAATAAAACGGATGACACAGCTGATGAACGGAGCTCTTTAATGGCTTTCACACTGACATTTATGGATGGCAGAAAAAGAGAGCGAGTTTACACCAGTTTCTGCCGGAGAGGAAGTGGATGGAAGACCTTCCTGTACACAGTGGACTCCCTTCCTGTCTCCATCCACCGTCTGAGGGTGTGGGCTTTGGATTTATTCAGATATTAGACCACTGTTATTATTTCCAAGATAACCGGAGATGGACCTTTTGACAAAAAGCCAAATGTTTAAATCTAACTGGCTTTACTTTTTTAGGAACATTGTTTTTGGTTTTGTTTTTTAAGATATTTACAACGATCCAAAAACCCTTGTAATTCTTTGATATGTTGTAACTGTTGAGTGGGGGAGGGAGGAAAAGCTTTGTCCATTGGAAGAAAGACTAGAAAAACAGCATTTTCTTTGAAACTAAAGTGAATGCTACGTGCTGAACGACTTCGGTCAAATTTACTGAAGAAGCTAAAACTGAGTTGTTAAAGCTAAAGGAAGCAGAACACTAGCTAAGAGCTAAAAGTATCTAAATGCTGTATCAGCTGTAGTAAATAGAAGGCTCTCAGTAAATCATTTGACGGGTCAGTATTTCCACTGGGAGGCAGTTTAAAGGCAGCAGTAGCTCATCACCCCAAACTTCAGCAGTCCTAGAAACATTCCGGCCCTTTAAAAAGCCAGGGAAGAATGACTTTGAGTCTTTCGACAAAGCTGAATTGGTAACCCATGTGTCATAGTGACACTCCCCGTTGTTGAGTGGTTAAACATTAGCTTATGTAAAGCCTTCATCAGCGACAGGTTGGGCCGTGACGCGCTGCCAACCACAGGGTCATGTGTTTGTGAGGCGCTAGGAGACGGTTGCCTTGTAAACACGCTTCACCTGCCGAATAAATGTCGCCACGCCGGAAAGACCGCAGTCTCACACAGACACAGATCAGTTCCCGCCATAATTGTTGCAGATTATGTTTGTCGCTTGTGTTCGCAAGATGTCAAGAACAGCTGGACAGATTTTAAGGGAAACGCTCAGAGAGTGATCAGTGGACGCACGTCTCCAATTGATTAACTTCTGGAGTCAGTCCAGATTCAAGATGGTACAAAATGGCTATAAGTCAGTCACTTTTACAGGGTGTGGTAGTAGCTGAGACTGATTCACAACATATACTCCAAGCACCAGACATTACACATCTTTGCTTAAAACTTTAGCAACAACTGTTGGTGTCAGCCGTGTTTGTCTGTTAGCAAAATAACTTTGTGAACCACTGAATGGATTTGAATTCAAACTCTCAGATTGTAATTGTTTATTAACTTTTGGAGTCAGCCCCAATAACAGATGGATGCCACAGCGAATCAACATCAGCAAACACAAAAATGGTTATAGCTCAGTGAGTTTTACAGATATTGAGCTAAAGTTTGGTGTGGTAGTAGCTCGAGTTTGTTTTAGTTTGACACGTGAAATAAAACCGTTTGACTGCTTCTCTTTTCAACATCAGACCACGTTGACACAATATAAAGTTAAGGTTAATTTTTTAGTTTTGGTCTCTGGCTAGTTTCATTAAAAGAGGGATTTTGGCTTTGGATAAGTTTGTTTTAAAGCCCTAAAATGAGCTGTTCTGTGGCGCTTCATTAAGAAATAACATGAGATCACCTCTTTGAAAAACAAGATGTCATAACGGCTGCCCGCCGTGCTGGTGTTCAACTTGTAATTACTGTAAGGTGGTCTTTAAAAAATCCTGCGTAATAGCTGGTCTAACATGGCCAATAAAAATGCTGTTGAGGTCAGTCGTTCTAAAAATACTGGGTTAGTTTGGCTCATTTGGTTTGCATCATTTCGTGACAAGCTGATGTAATGTGTGATTAATGTGACCAGGGTTTAAAGAACTTTCCTGTGTCTTTTCCCCACAGTATCCATCCTCTGCTGCGTCTTCATCCTCTTCCTTTTCCTCTCCGAGCTGACGGGATTCATAGCCACTGAAATGTAGGTACCGCCGCCACCTGTAACCGCAACACACCGGGAATTTAATAACGAGCGCCAAACGCCCTCATCACGATGTGCTCTGCCCGAGCAGTGTTACAACCAGCGAACAGACAATTTGGTCAGAGGAAATTGGCTTTGTGCATGCGTCAGCCTCCTGCCAGTGAGTAATGAGGGATGACACAGGGAGGGTGTGACAAAAAGGAAGGAAATTACATTAGAAATATGGCAAAAAAATACTCTCTTTATTGCAATTTGGCCAAAGATGAGTCCGTGTGGGTTAAAATAAGTGTGAAAATGAGAGCAGGAAAGTATTTTTATGTGAAATAAAAAAATTAAAAGTTTGCTCTTTGTGTGTCTAACCTTTTTGTCTCCTGTTCGGTTCATTCCAGTGTAAATGAACTGTATGTGGACGATCCCGATAAAGACAGTGGTGGGAAGATAGAAGTGAGTTTAAACATCAGTTTGCCAAACTTGCACTGTGATTGTGAGTATACTCAAATTTACAACTTTCTACATCACTGCATTGTTCTGTCTGTTGGCGTGCTCCTTCTTACACACAATCAGAAGCCTCATTTGGGGGTTCTTTCCCTTTCAATCCGACTCACCTGCCAGTTTCTGTGATTCAACACATTTCATCAGACTAGAAACTTTGTGAACAGATTTTGCACCTACTGCCCACAATTCCAACATCATCTTTGTAATAATCTGAGCTGAGAAACAATGCTAGTTAAAAAATTTTATCCATTCTTCCACGTCTCTTTGTTGAACATTTGTTTTTTAAACACATTGTTTTCTTTAAAAATAAAGGAAATCAAAACAATTTGTTCCAATGCCAGCCTACCCCTCTAAAAACATCCATTGTATTGAATGATCATATTCACCTTCATTTTCAGCACAACAAAGACACCATTCCTGCCCATTGCATTGCTAAAAGCTGAAAAATAAACAATATTAAAACAATAAGGCAATGGACAGAATTCCTGTCACTTCCTGCTTTAAAATACAGCCAGCTCACAGCAATATTAGCTTTACACACGCTTTCCTTGGTGCGACCGTGAAGCAGCTGTCATTCATTAAGCAGCTTGTTAAGCAGTTTTTCAGGCTTATCATTGTGGCGAAAGACTAATAACCACAGCCAGTTCTAGCAATATCCACTTTCTTTATTTCATTCCCCTCTCCTCAGGATGGCTTGACGCCTCCACTTCTCTCAGGGTTTTCAATAATGTCCTTTTTCACCTCAGTGATGATGACGGAGCTCTTCATGCTCTGAAGGCTGAGACTGTCGGGAAGCTCGGATTCAGATCTGTGTATTCCCAGTACCTTCTTCTGCTCAGTCTTTTCACTTTGAAACGCCTCCACACATCTTCTTCTTCTTCTGTTGGTGTTTATATGCTGTTCGTAAACAATGTTATGTTGCATTACTGCCACCAACTGATCAGGAGTGTGGATCGAGACAGCTGCTACTTCCACATGGCTCATATCACTCCTCCTTTACCTCCTATTTGCTCAGCTGAAAAGTCCCATAAAGTGGTACCAGTACTGTGGTATCAGAACATTTTTACGAGTACAAGTTCGCCTGACACAGTATTAGACCGATACTGGTATCGGTGCTGAAGTATCCTTATGTTTTCTGTAGGGCAAGTTTAAAAGATTGTTACAACAGAACAATAATAAGGGCGCTTCAGTGCTTATACATCGCCCCCCCTACTAGATAACACCAGACCATTCCCGAGTTAATCTCTCGCCGTCTCGCAGCTGCGATCTTTCTTCGATGTGAAGTTGCCTCAGCTGGCTCGTCTGCTGTATTTTGATATCAGAGAAGTGAGCAGGCAGTTTGAAGCGAGCCAGGACTCGGTGCAGTCAGCGGTTATTCTCGCCTCATGACGCCCCTCAGAAACTATGCCCGTCACAGAATCACACACAGGCCCGAGCAGCACAGACGGCTCGGATTCAGCCCGAGCTATATCCAAAAATGGCAGCTTGTGAGATTATTGGACCCAGGTTTTTTTTTTTTTCCTCTCCTGGAGATTCTGCAACAGCCACCCGCAGCTGTCTGCTACACGTTTAAGCAGTCTTTACTCGTGTTGTTCTAAAACAAAGGCCGCCGCGTCTCATTAAAGATCTCCTCGACTGAATGTACGTGGGGTTTGTTTATGTGCGAGTCATTCTTCTGAAATGCGAGGCTTTCTTTTGTACCAGCTCCATCATGACACACAGACGCACAGAAATGTTCTTCGGCTCTCTGAGTTAATATCACATCAGTCCATTCCCCCCACCACCCACCGGCCTCCAAACAGGCTGTCATCCATTTGCAAATTTATTCGAAGGGTGAAGCTGTTTCGTCATGGAAACCTTGGCAGTTCTTTTTCTGTTATTTATCTGCTTCGCTCGTCCAGATTTAAACACCTTTGCCCTCCGCTGACCTTTACAGGTTGCCGGCGTTTTGATTTGCGGCTTCACAGAAAAGCAAACGTAAAATCTTATGTAACAGCCCCTTTATATCGACACCCCCCCCC
>NC_051438.1:13362128-13403901 GCF_001649575.2 Kryptolebias marmoratus | reverse complement strand
AAAAGGAGACTCTGAGGTCTCTCTCTCTCTCTCTCATGCTCTTCACTTATATTTGTCCACTGTATTTTGAGATTTGGAGAGACAGAGTGGAGGGCTTAGCGGGGGGAGGGGGGGTGGTGGTCAGCTTTTCTTGAATGCCAAAGGTCAGACAGGCAACATGTTTCAGCACCACCTCCCTCTTTGCACTGCTGGCCGACATTCAACACAGGCAGGCGCAGAAATTAGGCCACTGCCAGTGTGCCAACAGACGGCAGCCTGGGGGGAGGGGGAGGGGGGGTGTCACTGAAGTCCCAATGGAAAATCACCAACAGAGAGAGGGAGCGATAATGGGGATGATGCGTGGACGCGGTTTGTTGACTTTGTTTGTTGACTCTTTCCAGCGGGATTCAACCCCCCCTATTTTTTTTTTAATAGTTTGTCTTTTATTGGTAAATTCCTGCCTTTTCTTGAAACTGAATGTGAAATTTGAGCCGCAGATGCAACTTCTCCCCACTTATCAGTTGGACCAATTAGTCCAAAGTCGTCAGTATAAACTGACACCTGACATTTTCCTGAAATTGTTGTGCCCAAACACGGAACTTGTCCTCGACACAAACATGTTTATTTTGACAGTACCGCGTCCGTGCGAGCCCGAGGGCGAAGTCGGGATTTGTTGTTTCAGTTTCCACTCTGGGACGAGGATGAAGGTTGTCACATCAAAGCGAGTCATTCAACAAAGATCAACGCGGTTCTTGTTATTAGTAAATTAATTTTGTGTAAGTTATAGCTATTTTTATGTTTTGATAAGGTTGATTAGCTGTGGCAGCCATCTCGAATGAATCAGTTGTTTATGTTTCGTAATGAGTTTTTTATCTTTGTTCCGTTTGGTTTCAGTGGTGGGTTTGGACATCCAGGATGAGATGGGCCGCCATGAAGTGGGTCACATCGACAACTCCATGAAGGTTCCTCTCAATCAGGGCGATGGGTGTCGCTTTGAGGGAGAATTCACCATCAACAAAGTAAGGCGCCGTCACCCCACGGAGCGCAGGAAAACAAAACTGCACGTTCTATATATAATCGAGGCTCTTAGGGACAGAAGCTTTTGGACATTTTATTGCGTATTTTTGTTGGACATGAGTCAAACATGAAGGTGGCTTCCCCCCCCACCCCACCCCCCGCTTCCTCCTTTAGTTTAAATTAAATAATATTTATAAAAAGACAGCGCTCTGGGAGTCGGTTACATTTGTGTTCGGCCTGAGACCGCCGAAGCCCTCTTTTGCACCGTCTCCACTTCCTGTGCGTCAGACTTTCCATTACATTCAAACCTATTAACCCAGCCGGTGGATATTTAACACTGTTGCGTGTGAAATAGTTGGAAAAAATGTAGAAGGCAGGGAACATTGGGTTCCCACTTTGTGTTGCATTTAGATCTGGTCGTTGGTTAACGAAATGCGTTGCAGGTGCGCTCGGGGTGAATTTTCCACCCCTCTCTCTCTCTTATTTTTGTGTTTGCGTGTGCTTTTAGGTTCCTGGGAACTTTCACGTGTCAACACACAGCGCTACAGCGCAGCCCCAAAACCCTGACATGACTCACACCATCCACAAGCTGGCCTTTGGAGAGAAGCTACAGGTCGCAGCACACAGACAAACCAAGGACGATATGATGAGTGGTATCAAAACTGAAACTGATTTTTTATTTTTTTTTAAATTTCTTTTAGGTACAAAAAGTCCAAGGAGCCTTTAATGCGTTAGGAGGTGCAAACAGGCTGTCATCTAATCGTACGTATTCACACTGAGCGTCTCTTTATAACTACTGTGGAACATTTCTGTAAGCACATTTATGAATGAAAAAGAATGCAATAAAACTTCCAGTATAAGCTTTATTTATAAATCTAAACCCTGAACTTTAACGCGTCATAATCAAAAGGCAGTCACGTTTAACCTTCCTGTGGCAAATGGAGCCAAAGTTCCAAGAGCTTGTCTTCCTCTCTTCAGCTACGGGGGCTTCAGGAGGGTTAAAGCAAACACTGAAGTCACTGTTTTTTTTGTTTCTTTTGCAGCTTTGGCCTCACATGACTACATCCTGAAGATTGTTCCCACCGTGTACGAAGACCTGTCCGGCAAACAGAGGTTCTCCTACCAGTACACAGTAGCCAACAAGGTTTTGCATCTTCGTTTTCTTTGCATTAGGTCATACTTTTGAGTCACTTGTTTTTATTTAGTTTTCTTCTCTCCCCCTCCACTCTTCACGCTTGCACAGCGTGACTGTCCCAACACACAGCCTGAGGGTTTTACCGCCGCATTAACCGTTCTCCCACACCTGGAGGTGAAATTCAACCCGTAGTGGTCGAAAACGCCCTCAAAACGTCAACAAATCATAAAGGCGATTCCTAGAACTGTGCTGACTTAAAAACTGGATGTGTGGAGTGACAACAGTGCAGGTCAACCACGAAGCACGGAAATGAGGGCCTGCACAGCATTCTCCTTCAGCCGATTCCAAAAACTAAATAAATATCCATCCGGCTGAGGCAGAAATGTCGACGTAAACAGCAGCAGCCTTTGTCAGGCCAGTTGGGTCAATCTCTTCAAATTTATTATGTGGATATATTTAGGTTTTGATTATTTTATAACATCTAAATATACTGATAACTGCGTAATTAATATCTCACAGCACGTCCTAGCTTCATTGAGCGTACCTGCTGTTTTTAGCACAACTTTGGCAAGATTCACTGAGTGACTTTGCGCTGCAGTGACTCAAACATTACCTCAGTAATCACAGATACGCATGTTATCGTGATAAGTGCCTTCTTCTGTCAGGTGCCAGAGTTGGTGATGCTGTTTTTCCCTTTTTACGTGCAGGAATATGTTGCTTACAGCCACACGGGCCGGATTATTCCAGCCATCTGGTTCAGGTACGACCTCAGTCCGATCACGGTGAAGTACACGGAGAGAAGGCAGCCCTTCTACCGCTTCATCACAACGGTGAGTCCGTCACGCACTTCCTCTGAGGACAAAGTGAAGAGGTTTAATGTTCATGAAACAGAAGAGGTACTGGCAACATTTTCAACGAAATGTAAATTTAGATTTGAGTAATACTTTTGCTTCAGGCTTCTTTGAGTGCTTGATTTTTATTTTTCCTTTCCTACTTTTATAAGGTTTTTTTTGTCTTTGTACTGTCATTTACAAGCATGTATGTAAACACTACCCAAATTTGGAAAAAGTTGGGTAAATGTAAACACAGTTTTTGCCAATCTGGTCAACCTCTGCCCATCTTTACTTCTGAGACATTCAGCCTCTTCAAAATGCTCATTTTATACCCACTCCTCTTGTTAATTTACCTATTTAATTGCAAAATGCTCCTCTAGCTGTTTCTTATTCACCACTTACATTTACAGCCTTTGTTGCCCCCGTCTCCACGTTTTTAGAGACGTGTTGCTTCCATCAAATACAAAATTATCGTATTTTTTTTTTGTAAAAATGGTGCATTTTCTTAGTTTAAATGTTCCACTGTGGAAATAAAATACAGGTTTATGAGATTTGCACATCAGTGCATTCTGCTTTTATTTACATTTTACAAAACATCCAAACATTATCAGAGTTGGGGTTGTATATCTGGAATTGAACATGTTTGTAATGTTAATATTTTAGTATTTTTAGCCCAGTTAGCATCTGTCAGGAAGTTCATCCCTCAACTTTGATTTGAGTATTTTAAAAGATTGCTATAACTTTTTTTTACCTTTAAAAACCACTAAACATTAGGTGTTATTTATTTTAATCTCATGACTCGGTTACTAAATGTGAGTACAGTAAAGTTAGCATTTTGGTGACGTTATCTCCACTGTGCTCAGGTTCATTTATAGTCACCATCTGAAACACTTTTCTTCTTTTTTTTTTTTGGTCCAAATATCAATAAACGTCTCTTTTTTTTAGCACCAGTAGCAAACAAAGTTGGGGTCTGTGTAATAGCTTGCCACTAAACTGCGATAAATTTCTAAAATGAAAAGTCAAGCTCTTGTTGGATTCTCATGAAACGAGACTAACTCTGCTCTGCGTCGGCAGACTGAAAAGGCGTCTGGGTGTTCATCTGTTAAACAATAACAACTTCACAAGCTAGTAAATTGTGTTTTTTTTGTGTCATTTCTTGGCTCATTTGCATCATTTAAAAGCAAAAGTCTTTTTTATGTGTCTGAAGCCAAAATGGGCTCTGTGTGTATTTCAGGATAGCTGCAGCCTTTAAACTCAGTTGGCTCCTGACGGGAGCGGAGTATTGATCTTTGTTCTCGGCGGAGAAGAAAATAACTGCACTTACTGAGCTGCCTTTAGCTTGTCAGCTGAGTAGAGTTGCCTCAGCCTGTTCAGAAAGGTCTCCTGCTGATTAAAAAAATGTGCCCCGGAGTTAAATCAGCTGCTTGGCTGATGAGCTGCACCAGTGTTTGTCTTTTGTGTTGCTTTAGCTCAGCATGCAGCAGGTTTGAGACATGAGTGTGCTTATTGTGTTATTATTAGTCACCGCTAAAGATTGTGTGAGTCAAGAGCTTTCTGTTTGCTTCCAGCTCATACTTGGATGCGAGCGTAATCCTCTATGAAACAATGTCATCATATTAGGCCAAAGTATGCGAAAAAAAACATAAATAAGAAGCTTTAAAGTTGCGACTCTGACATGTCGGCGTGTTTTATTTTCTGTAGATTTGTGCCATCGTGGGAGGGACGTTCACAGTCGCGGGCATCATCGACTCCTGTATATTCACCGCCTCGGAGGCCTGGAAGAAGATCCAGATAGGAAAGATGTCATGAGGACGGCCTCCTGATCTGTTCGGATCTTATTTATAAGTGCGAGGTCCGCCAGCCTGGTAGCTAGATCCCCTCCCGAGATGAAACCGGGCTCCTCGATGAGATCAACGAGGAGCCTCCAGGACACGATCTAATTACCAGGCCGCACGCCTCTCTTTTTTTTACCGAAGGTCCTCTCCGGCTCCATCCGCTCTGCTGATGCGTGGACGCTGGCTAGCACATGCCCGCTTCCTCCATCATCAGTGTCGGGGAGAGGAGAGGGAATCTCTTGTTACTGCGAGGATGGGTTGTTTTAAAGAACTGCGTGCCAGGAACTCACCAGTCTTGACGGCGGCATCCTTTTCAATGAAGTTCGTATTTGTAGGATATTAAGTATTAAGTTTGATGCTCCCACTTTGTTTTATACAGAAATTCCACTTTGTTCAATCACAGGAATACATTTAGCTTCTGGACTAATGATCAACAAAAGGAAATGTATGAATCAGTGTAAGAATGAGAGAAATGTTCTCAGACAGGTTCATTAATTAAACTGGACTTCAGCTTATTTGTATTCTTGTTAGTCAGACCTAATTGACATTGACTGAAATGTTATTTGGGCGTATAAACCAAAGTATAAAGCATTTGTTCCTTAAAGTGTTTCAGTGCTTGTGTCACTGAAACGCTGTCTTTTCTTTTTAGTCACCTTATTTCCTCTTTATCTCCAGTATTTCAAGTTTGTGCCTTTTAGGTTTACCGTTTACTTTTTTTATTTTCACCATTTTTCAGTATGTTAAAGTCTGGGTAGACTTAAAGATTTCTTTTCAACACGTCTATTTCTTTGTCTTTTTTATATCAGATACTTCATCTGCACTATTAAATACCACCAGTTTGGAGTCTTTCTGCTTTATTTCAGTGGCTGAGGGGGGAAATGCAATTACACTGCAGCTATGAAGATTCGATTTTTGTATTTCCTTCAGACCTTTTCTCTCAGAAGGTGATGATTTTGGGGTTTTTTTCTGCCTGTATCTGTGTGTTTTGTTTACTAAGTATCTGATGAACCAGTGGATGGATTTTAATTCAACTCTGACTAGATGACCATCTACAACTGGTTACCTTTTTAGAGTCAACCCTGTTCAAGATGGCCGCAGCAAAGCAGGCTTAGCGAACACAAACGTGGCTATAACTCAGTCCGTTTTACAAATATTGAGCTAAAACTGGGTGTGGTTGTAGCTGAGAGTCATCCTAACACGTACCCCCGAGTGCGAACACATCTCTCAAGATTGTTGCATCAGATCACACATTTTTCTGTTCAAGCACCACAATCTTTGATTCTAAAAGCTGTCTGTTTTTGCATCACTGTTTTTCTCACTTAAAGGCACCATAGAGGTTAGCGCTCTTGCTTTTTTGGGTTTTTGACAGCTGTGGATTTGTTCGTTCCATCTCTCTCACCTGAAACGGCGCCACAGATTCCTCGATTAAGGCACCCCCCCTCCCTTTCTGTGTGGAGAGTTGAGGTTGTAAAGCACCTGCGAGCTGCATGTCGCCATCTCTACAGAGCACCTCATCAGCATTTATTCATAGAAACTGAAAATAAAACCTTACTGATCTGGGGAAGTTCTCGAGGCTGTAAAACGTCTGCGTAGGAGTCAGACTTTAAACCCAGACTCCACTCGTCCCCCCCCCCCNGCCTCAGCTGGCAGCCCGAGCCGACGCTCCACGGGGCCGTCATCTCTGATGTGAGCATGCAGGACTGCTCGAAGCTGCCACAGCTATCATCACGCTTACGTCCACCTCTGATAAGAGATGCTCGGTGTGAATCATGCCTCCAGGCGCCCTCCATTTACCTTCGTCACTTCTTTACTTGTAAGCCGTGGCGTGTCTGCTTGCGTCGAATGACACAGACGGCACAAATAGATTTCACCTGTTTTGTAAATAAATGTAAATATGTGCTTAAAATTTGTACTTAACTCTCGGATCACAGTAATCAGACACTGAAAGAGGATAAATTCTTTATTTGTACAAGTTAAAACTCACATAGGAAGGAATAAAGGAAGAATACTCAATAAAAAGAGATAAAAATATAAATGTGTGTATAGAAAATACTTTTGGATCCTTTTTTTGTCATTATGCTGCCACCCAGTGGCTGAGATGAGTAAAAGCCAGCTTCCTTTGGATGATCCTATAACCTGATCTTCATTCACATGAATAAATGAGACGCTAGTATCCTTTTCCCTCCTCCCTGAATCGAGCAGCATCTCTGCTCCTCACCGCCGAGGCTGAGGCTACACGTTGGAGGAGGCCACGCAGGGGGTGCTGGGCGGGGAGTAGAAGTCGCAGAAGCCCTCCTCAGACAGGTGTCCGTACTCGTTGTTGTAGAAGGTCTGTCCCGACAGCTGGCTGAAGAAGCTGGGCCGGTGTCCGGAGCCGCTGGCTCTGGTGTTCGGACCCGGGGAGCAGGCGGAGGCTGTGAGGGGCTCCGTGCTGCTGGTGCTGCTCATACGGCTGCAGGGCAGGGAGACACATGGCACAGGCAGCTATAAGCTGTAAATACAACCATTTTGATGCGTGTTTTTAAGAAAAACTACACCTGCTGAAGTAACCTCTTGATGCAGACCCCGTGCTTCAACAAACATTTAGAATAAAACTTATTTCTGTCACCAAACAAATGAACTAAACAAGATTCAAAATCACCATAAACAATATCTCACCTGCTGTGGATAGCTCTGAAAGTGGTCTGTTACCATTTGTATTAAAGTTGTTTTTAAGACACTATTTTATTTAAACCTTCGCTGACAGTTTCGTTTTTTTTCCCATAGTTTTATGGTTATTTGCAAGAGCATGCAGTAGCAGCAGCTAGCAATAGCATGTCCTGCAGGAATATCCCAATAAGGAGCCTCGTCTTAAATGAAGAACTAAAGCTTTGCTGGTGGGCACGAGTGTCACCTTAAATCAGAAATCAGCTCCTGTTTGCCACAGAGCCTGTAACTTATCATCTCCTGAGTCACGGACTTCATTCATCATATTTAGATCTTGGCAGCGAAACACTTCTGTTTTGTTTACGTCCGTCACGTGCTCCGGCTGCTGGGTTTGAGCGGCGCGTTCGATTGAAACGGAGTTCAAACCTCGCCCACCCGGCTGACCTTTGTCACCCAGGCTGCGAGCGGTGTCCATCCTCTTAGCTGTGACTGGTTAGAGACACAAAAATGTGAGGAAAAACCGTAAATGATCATTTGGGATCACGTTTGCGCAAACCATTGGCGAAATTTAGGGAGAGTTTCCAAAATGTCTCGAGACATTCTCAGGGGGTCTTCTTTTTCCCCGCGCGAGTCTCGGGAATCACAGGAAATTTTGAACATCTTTAAAACTAGATTTTCTCTCAAATTGATCTTGCAGTCGTTGCGAACATCTGGAACCCGTCTCAGTTCAGTGTCTGTCATTTTGGAACACCAGAGCAGCGCATCGATATGTGTGTAAAGCCCCGGCGATTTTTTTGTTTCTATTTTGTGCAAATGCGTCATTCAGCCAGATTCCAAATTGAAACTTGTGTATCTTCCTTTCCGTTTCATGTCTCCAACTAATCCCCAGCAGTCCCAGCCCAGTGGGGGGTGCTACCTTACACCACTGGTAGCATAATTAAAAGATCCAATCTGTATGATTCAGAATAGTTTTAAAACAGTTTTAGCTGCTCGTTTCGTTTTTGTACGATAGAATCTGCTTTTAAAGACCCGTTCGGGGTAAAAAGTGTCAGACTGTTTGCTCTTATCTGGTGTTGATTCTAGGAGGCTTCGTGAAACGCAGTTCTCCAAACCGAGCTAAAAACGGGGCCTCTGCTTTAAATGACTCATTCAATTGTCTGCTTACTCATGCAGACAGACTCTGCCGATGCTTACTTCCTTCCCAGATCTAGTTTCGGTACCCAGAAAAACAGAGAGGGGGGGCTGTTCTCCAGTTTCCAAGCAAGGTAAGAATGTTTTTCTCACTCTGACTGGAGCGTGCGGAGAAAACGTGGATGCTATGAAAGCTGGTGGAACTGAAAACGACGTCACCGCGTTTCTTTCAGTGAGTCACACACACACACGTATCAGTCCAAATGTCAAACAGGTGGCTGCGCCTCTCTTTTCGGAAACGAGGGTCATAGTTTTTAAACGACAGACCTCTTCAACACGGTGCCTCTGTGGTTCTGCTCGATTCGCTCGAATTCTTCGGAGGCCAGGACCATCCCGCTGTCGGTCTGGTTGTCCTGAGAGGAGACACAGTTTGACGTCATGCACGTGAGAGGAGTTTTGTCCCCACAAGCAGTTATCTTTAGTAATAGTCAGAGGAAAACATTCACAGAAAAATAGAAAATAAACACCAGCCGAGTCACGTTTTTGACGAGTGAGAAGAAGACAAAAGGGTCTTACTTGAGGAGCTTTTTGTGAATGAATCTCCTGTGGCAAGTCGTCAAACGTCTTCACTCTGGGCTGGCAGGTTTTGGAGGGCGTCATGAACACGCAGCCGGCAAAGGGCACGCAGTTATAATACCTGCTGAGGGGACAGGGGGGGACCGATCAGACGAAAGCACCTGCCAGGGGAACAACATGACCAAACCTGACCTGAAATCAGTCAGTTATTCATGAAATGGCCTGAAAGCAGAACCTGATCAGTTTTGTTTTTTTTTGTTTTTTTTTTTTTAAAGGCAAACAAATGGGTTTTGTCTGGGTGTGAGTTTGTCTGTCTGTTAGCAAAACATCTCATGAACCAGAGGGCAGATTTTAATGAAACTCTGAAAATATTCATCAACATTTACAACTGATCCACTTTTAAAGTTACCTAATTTAAAATGGCCACCACAGCCTACTAAGAAAACACAACTTTTTACAGATACTGAGCTAAAATCTGCTGTGGTAGTAGCTGAGTCTCCTCCCCAAGACATACGTGGACAGATTTTGGACAACATTATTGTCAGTTTTAGACCCAAATAAAAAAAGTACGCCACTTTCATTTTTAATAATAAATCAAATGGCAGTGGAGCGATTTGTATCACTTCAAGGAATACTAGGCCTTTAATTTAAGATGTTTTGGCCAAAACTTTTATTCAAAATACCTTTTTTTTCTTCTTTAAATGATCATATATGGATTCAGGAACCACTATCAGCACAAACGGAAAACAGTAATAAAACGTACAGTTTCCCTGTTTCATTAAGTGTTTAACTTACCTTTTTATTTATTTTTTAGTCATTTTATTGTCCTATTTTGGTCCAACTGGAACATTTAAGAACAGCATTTTATTCTCATTTATTTCCCATCCACAGACAACGAATCACGACACCAACTGTCTTCGTTCCTCTTCATCTTGTGTGATGCAAACCAGGGAAAACCTTTGAAACATTTCCAGCCTGGATTTATCAGAGCACAGCTCAGACAGAGAAGCAGTTTGACTCTTGTTGATATCAGCACAGAGAGGACGATGGAGGGTCTATTACTCAGCTTTAGAAGGATATTTATGAGCTCGATTCTTACTCCTGCATCTGAACGAATGTCTGTCTGCACAGCTTGGAGAGATTAATCAGTCCAACCTGTTCAGTCGAGCCTAACGGTAAATATAAAGAGAATCCTGATGAAAACACAAAGCGCTTCATGTCTGAAGACCTGAAAAAAATCCACCAGAGAAAAGATGACGTGTTTCAAAAAGATCCAGTGATTTGTTTAAGATTTTACAATCAGGCTG
The DNA here is from genome assembly GCF_001649575.2 of Kryptolebias marmoratus. Lineage (NCBI taxonomy): Eukaryota > Metazoa > Chordata > Actinopteri > Cyprinodontiformes > Rivulidae > Kryptolebias > Kryptolebias marmoratus. The sequence continues at coordinate 13,393,442 of NC_051438.1, read as the reverse complement.
AGATTCACCTTCATCTGACAGAGCTGAAAATAGTCCAGATTCCTCAACATCTACCTTTAATGTTAAATGTCACTAAGTTATCTAAAATAACTAAACTTAACTAGTCTTATTCCAGCTCTTGACATTTTATGACCACTTCTTGCTGGTTTCTGTCAAGTCAGTACTTCTATTTGCTTTAAATTGTAGTTAAAGTTAAAAAAAATTAAAATTAAAATTAAAAATGAATAGAAAAAGCATCTTTTTTGTTGTAAGATAGTTAATAAATGAGAAACTTCAGGGTTTTTTTGGATAATGCTGATTTTTTTTTAGAGATGAGTGGCTGCATTAATAAACAACTTAAAATAAATCTTGTTAAAAAGCCTTTTTGATGTTGAAATGATGCCAGGTTAATAAAAGATTAATTAAGGTTAATAAATAGATTTGATGTGATTTTCCTGCTGTTGCTGTCTGGCGTTGGGTATCAGGCAGCAATCCGGAGCTAGTTTCAGGTTGTTTGTTGTTCCTGATCAATTTGAATTTGATTTATTTAGTCCACAGGACAGTATCTGCTCCCAGGTGTCAGTAAACCTGCTGGGATCTTATCTGATAAAAATATATACTTTTCTCAGTAAACTCTTATTTGCTTTTGCTTCATGTGAGAATTTTTTTTTTTAGAGTGTAATAAAAATTAACTAAAGGCCACGTTTTCCTTAAAATGCACATTTCTTGTTGTCTTTAAAGCCAGACTGTTAGACAAAGCTGTGTGGCATTTAGCCTATGTGTCAGCTCAGTGTTTGTTGTTGAAGTAAACAAAATATATCCTTTGTACGTCATTTTAGTGCTGAAGCGTCGGCCATGTTGTAGCAGAAAACAGATACTTAAATGTCACCTTTTAACCCTTTCAGCTGAATTTCACCTGTTTGTCTACCCTCCCATCAGAAGCAGAAATAAACTAGACAATAAAAGCACTCACTTTTTTTTTTTGTTTAATACTTGATCTCTGCTAAAGATCTCGAAAAGTTATGGAACTAAAAATTAATCTAAATAACAATAAAGAACATGTTCCATAATATTCCCATGGTTTTACTGGTGTAGTTTTAATTGTAATTTCCATGTGTTTAGTCAGCAGCCATGTCCCTTATTGGTTTGAATAGTTTTGCTGTCTGCTGTTTTAAGGTCTTGAAGTACCTCGTGGGCAGAGTGTTGCAGGCCAGCCTCAGCTCTTCCTCAGACGGGGGTCGAGATGAAGCCTGCGAGAAACCGTCATCTTCTGAGTTCTGGGAGTGGTTCAGGGGGTTGTAATCTTTCCCATCCTGAGGGGATCAAAAACAACTTTAAAATGTTGATTTATTTTTAAAAAACCCTCTTTGAGACAAGATTAAGTTCTTTTAGAGCGTCTCACAGGTAGGCTGTTGTCCTGCAGCAGGTCTGCCAGGATCTGGACCAGCGCAGGAAACGTGGGCCTCTCTTTGGGCTCGCCCTGCCAGCAGGCCAGCATGATGCCGTATCTGCCAGCAGAGGGCAGCAAAGAGTCATACACGCAGACACACACACAAAATAAAAAGATCAGCTCCTTCCTTAAGGTGACCTCAGACTCCAATTACCAAAAAAAAAGTGGGAGTCAGCAGGAAAGACATTAATGAAAAAAGTGGCTCCTGGATGTGGACCGATGAGCTGAAACAAATCTGAAAAGGAAGAGGCCATTTTTCCTCCGAACGAGGAGGAAACGGCAAAAAGAAACATTTACATTTCAGGGGACGCGGTCTCTGGCGCTCTCATCCTGAAGCCATCTTTCAGCCGTTTGCAAAACTCTTCATCAATCTGCACTCCTGGGTACGGAGACGCACCTGAGGGGTGTGGAGGGGGACACATTAATTAACATGTCAGCTGCAGGAAAACAAGCCTTTGTGTGTTTGGATAAAAAGGAAGAATCTTTTTTTTTTTTGCTTTGGTTTGTTTTAAAGAATAAGCTGAGCTGTTTGGCAGGAACAGATGCTCCTTACAGAACCTCCTGGAGGGGCTCGCCTCCAAATGATTTGTGTCCTGATTTTCAGCTTACCAAGCGAAAAGATTTCCCAGAGGAGGACGCCGAAGGACCACACATCACTCTGGCTGGTGTAGACTTTGTCGAAGATGCTCTCTGGAGCCATCCACTTTAAGGGCAGGCGGGCCTGTGAGGAGCACCGAACAGCAGACTGATCAACAGCAGCACGGGCAGAAAAACAAACAAACAAACAAACAGGAAGCTGCTTTATGAGCTGTCTGCAGCGGCTGGGTTAAAGAGATGGAAGTGGAGGACGCACGTTGCCTTTCCTGACGTAGTCGGGGTCTTTGTAAATGTCTCGGGCCAAACCGAAGTCACAGATCTTCACAATGTTGCTCTCTGACAGGAGGATGTTTCGTGCAGCCAGATCTCTGTGAATACACTGCACACACGCACACACACACACACACAGAGTGAGTACACAGAAGTGTTGTATTTTTGCGTGTGTGTCATTCAGATCTCGAGCTGGACTCTGGAGTTTCTGCAACGTCGTTTCTCAAACTGTCAGACACCTTTTTGGGATCGCAAATGATTTAAGAGAATCGTTCAAAGCCAGCCTGTCTGCTTCGTGTCTCGCCCTCATATTCATCACAGCTCAGCTGTTATTAATTTAATGGTTTGTCTGCAGTAGATCAGATGGATAAAAACCAGGATACAATTCACCTGTTATTAATTTAATGATTCAGCCGGTCATGCTGCCTCCCATTAGAGGTGGACTCTAATGTCCCTCAGTCCATCAGTCCTTTTTTTTTTTTAAAAAAAAAAAAAAAAGAAAGAAAAATTATAAACCGATTTTTCTAAAAAAAAACAAAAAACACAAGTAACAATTAAAAATATCACACTTCCAATAAGAAGTTGTAAAATAACAGTTTAAAAATGCTAAAAAAAAAAACCAAAAAAACACCTTATTTCTGAAATTATTATTAACACTATTAAGGTAATGGAAATTTGATTGGAATTGTTTTAATTTTCTTTTTTACATAGATTTCTTTATAAATCTTTTATACTGTTATTTAGTTTAAATGGATTTAATCATAAAAGTGAGTATTTTTTTCACTTCCTCAGTCATGATTTAAAGATTAATGCTTATTTCACATCTACTGATTCAGATTTCTCATCTGTGTTAATCAAGTACTAAACTTTCTTTTTAGAGCTTTCTTTGGTTTTTTGGTACTTTTCCTAATTCTCCATAATTCTTCTCTACATCTCAGAATTAATTCTTGTTGTTTTTAATCTTTTACTATAAATCTGACATCTACAGTTACTGTATAAATTATAAATATGACCTGATATGAAGTTTTAATCTACAACGTATCAGTGAGCCTGACCTGCCTGTAACTAAGAGCCTCCCATTCCCTGAAGGAATGCATATCGCCCACCGCAGTTCAGGATGACTGTAAACTGAAACCAGTCCAGAAACCATGTGGAGTTTTTCCCACTTTGGTCAAATCTTAAAAAAGTAACGTTACTGACAACCGCATGAAACGTTTGTGTTTTTTAAGATTGAATCAGATTGATTTCCAAAGGTCGGCTGCAGATATATGTCCAGTCATTTTAACTGAAATCCAGCCAGTCAATCATTAAAGATTTTACTAACAGACACATGCACACACAGACAAAAATACTAAAATAAAATACTAACTTTATCTATTCAGATGATCACTGGTCGATTATACAACTAATAATTTCACAATTTCTTAGAAAAATTGAGTTTAACCAAATGTTTCCTGTCAGTAAACCACGACTCCACATAAGTTTTCCACGCAAACATTAGAGTTTGTAAATTTATTGTTACCTAAAGCAGTCAGATAAATGTTTCTGAAGGTCAAACTTGATTACAGCTCACATTTGTGAACTTGTAAAGTGCCATTTTATGACATGAAGCTGTTATTTTCAAACCTTAAAAATCCAACTTCCTCTGTCACTTTGATATAATTCAGTCACTGTGTCCTTTCTGCTGCGTTTAATCAAGGTTAATGTTTTAATTTTGTCAAACGAAACGCTGTAAAACATCCAGCAAACAATCACTAAATGGTTGTTAAGCACAATGGGGCTGAAAGGATCTGTGATTGCTGTGAGCGAACTGTGAACGAGACGACACCACTCCTGCAGCCGCAGCCGCCCCCGCACGAGCCATCCAAACTTCCACCCGCTGCCTCCGGAGCTAACCTCCCGCTCAGAAGAGTTTGACAGAAACAGGACTGAGACTGAACCTTTCTGGAGGCCAGGAACTCCATCCCACGAGCCACCTGGAAACTGTAGCAGATCAAGTCCTCTATCGTCAGCGGGGTTTTCCACAGGTCCTCCGCTGGAGGGAGAAACACAGGAGGAGGAGGGGAGGAAAGTTAAAAAGAAACAGGAAAGAAGCATCCTCACGATGTCAAGGTGACTCACTTTTCTCCAGCGCCGGACTCTGATTGGACACCCTGGACGACGTCATCTGGGGAGTGGAGGCTGCGGGAGGCGGCTGACGACCTCTCGGCTCCATCTGACCGGCTTCAATCATCCGCCTCACCTGGCTCTGGGTTTTTGGAGAGCGGTCCTAAAACAGAGCACAGCGTGACTCATGGGCTTCTAAAATCAGCACGGAGCGAGTCACGAGTGGGAGAGACGGCTAAAAATACGACCAGAAATCACATCGAAAGCAAATATTAGTCAAATGTTAAATGTAGAAGGAAAATGAGGGTTTGTCGCAGAAGAAAAACAAAAAGAAAACAAGTTGAAACTGCTTCGGTTCAGGGCGAGTTTTTATACCCTGTAGGGCAGGAAGAACTCTCTCTTGGCTCGCAGGAAGTTGGACAGATTTCCATACTTGCAATATTCCACGATCACCATCAGCGGACCTGGAAGCAGACGGCTGAAATACTGAGATTTCTTTTAAAATATTACCTCTTTTTTTTTTTAAAGAATTCACATGTAAGAGAGAGTACAATTATTCCAGAGTGATATAAATGCTAAGAAAGATTTCCACCTCTTGTTTAGGAACTAGAGTATCGTCTAGTTGAGGTTTAGCTCCCATAATATGTGCTCAGTGGGTCAAAATGATGTATTTAAAACATTAACTTTTCTTTTTGAAAGGCATTCACTTTACTTCTCTTTTGGCTCTCTGGTTTTAAAGAAACTGACCACCCTTTTGCACTCAAGCGGCGGGCGATGATCACGTGGACTCACCGTTCGGTTTGGTGCAGGCTCCTAACAGGTTGACCACATTCAGATGGTTCCCGATGTGGATCAGTATCTTCAACTCCGACATCAGAGCTTTGTGCTCACTGGCTGTGGCTCCGTCTGCAACAAACACAATCCTTATTTCTCTTTTGTACAGTAGGCTCCATCTTTTGCCTTTATTGCATTTTACACCATGTTTTATAGAGGTTTTTGTCACCGGTGAAACTGGACACATAAACAACTAGTTTATTTCTGCAGGTGAGACTGACTAGCAGCTCCACGCATCTCTCTGATGTGTCCTGTAAAAAAAACTGAATGAGGCCTGGCTCAAACTAACCCACACTTCTTGAGAAAGGCAGACTTTGTTAGTAATCAGTCATTAATTGGGAAAGACGTCTCTACAGCCCACAGGTCCAATTGTGTGTGTAAACACCTGAGACCAAGCAGCTTTTCGGTGAACGATGACTGACTGAATTCAGCGACGACACCAAAGTGCCGCTGTTTGTGTTCTGATTGGTTATTTAGATTAATTACGAGCAAACGCACATCATTTTAATTCTGATAAGTTAAGGGTTTAAGTGTGAGCAGCTGTCAGACAGGACAAAGTCAAAGACAAACACAGATCTCACCTTTCAGCATTTTGACGGCCACCGTGTCCAAACTGTTGCTCCTGCTGATGCCATAAATGGACGCTTCAATGACTTTTCCAAAAGCACCATGACCCAAAACCTTCCCTGCATCGGGGCAGAACAGGAAAACAATTAAAGGCCTAACATTCATTATAGGAATGCATATCACCCGCCGCCTTTCACGCCACACTCAGTACGTGTTGAAGACTCTCAGCTACCACCGCGTTACGTTTTACTTTAATATCTGTAAAACTGACTAACTTATAGCCATTCTTTGTGTTTTCTAAGTTCAGTTGGCAGTGGTGGCCATCTTAAATCAGATCAACTATATAAACTAATGAGCTGTAGAGCGATTCATTAAAAGCCGTGCAGTGAGTCATGAAATATTTTACTAACAGAGACGCATGCGCACAAGAGCGTCATCACTCGCCCTTAGTCTTTCAGTGGCGGGTGACAATGAAGGAAGAGGATTTAGATCATCAGCGGCAGCAAGAAGTTGTTCTGAAACAAACGTTTTTCCTCTTCGTGTTTTCAAAAAGCTGTTCTGGTAAAAACACATTTGTTTGACTGATGACTCTGTGTTCCCACGGCCTGATTTCCTGATTTTTATTGTTCCCTGCACATTTTTGCAATCTAACTACTTCTTCATAATTTGTGACATGTTAGCTGTTCATATATCAAAACATTCGGCTCATGCACGAGATGGGCGCTATGACGTTTGGTATTTGTGTCATTTATACTTTTTAAAATATTTACCTCTACTTTATGACTGCATTTAACTCCACAGAAATGCACAGAGATCTCTTTAATTCCTTCAGAAACATGGCTCTCTTTGAAATCTGCTTATTTGCCGGTGTTTTGCTCCTTTTAGCTTTAACAACTCAGTTTGTTCAGCAAATTTCAGCAAAGTCACTCAGCATTTTCACAGAAAATGCAATTCAGTTATATCCAGCTACACACTTGTATCTCTGCATCTGTCGTTCTCACACACACACACACACTTCCCTCTAATGTGACTCCTATTGTTATCGTTTGGTCCTCCGTTTCCTGCTTGCTCACCGAGTCTCAGTCTGTCTCTGGAGATCTCCCACTGCGACGAGTCGTAGGGGAGGTATTCACACTGCTCGTCCAGCGGCACCTCCACCGGGTCCATGATGATGGACAGGTAGCCCGTCTTTATGTCCGCTGGGTTGACCTGCAGCTCAGAGGGAGAGAGAGAGAGAGAGACACAGCTAATGTAAGGTGAGGAGGTCAGAGGTCAGGATGGGTTCAATGAACCCGACACAGAAAGACGAGCAGAGGGAGAAGAAGAGAGCCGGAGGGGAAAACGTGCAACAAATGATGTTAAATCACCGGGGCATGATCGCCTGAAGTTAGACCTCACTTCTGTCAGGATATGCTGTTTAACCATATTTTTTCTTCTGAAGGAAGTGAAAGACGTTTGGCAGGAGAGGCTTGTTTGTGTTTGACTGACGGCAGCTGACAGGTTGAGCTCCAGCAGGGGAGCAGGAGACAAACTAACTCCTCTGAGCTGCAGCTGACAAGACGCTCGCAGGAAATGGACCATGGTCACACTTCCACGCATGTTTACATGTTTAAAGCTGTTTAATATGTTGATGCTAATGAAGCAAGGCATGTTTGTTATTATCCCCTGCTGCCTAATGTTTTCCCTTATGTGTGTGTGAGCTTGTTTGTCTGTACCATTAGCAAAATACCTCATGAATCACTGAACAGATCTTAATGAAACTGAGAAAGTAATCACTGGCTGTACATCTAACTTTTGGAATCAACCCAATTCAAGATGCTACAACTAACTGACCATATCTGACACAAAATGGCTACATCTCAATAAGTTTTACAGACACTGAGCTAAAATTTGGTGTGTTATTAGTCACAAGACATACTATAATCACACAAGATCACCCATAATGTTATTTTCAAGGTCTAACCAAAACAGCTGGAATCATAGGATGACCTTAGTCTAAAACTCTGGCAGGAAAGGCGGTGAGTGATCCTTTAATATTTGTTATGAATCTACAGACAGTGGCAGAGCGGGCCATCGAGTGCCACGTGTTGAGTGCCATACAGTCACGCAAGTAGAGTCAAAGAAGAATCGACTAGTGGCTAAAATCCTGTCTGAAGGTCACTGCTACGACTGCAAGGCCCAACATCCTGCGAGAACAACGACTTTGTTATACAAGAAGGAAACTTTGGACGGAAAAACAATGTGGGCTGTTCAAAGTCTGCCGCTATGTGCTGTCAAGCTGTTAGTCACTCTGTTTATAGACCATCTGCGCTGATTGATACAGTTTTATTGGCTGAGTAAAAGACCACATTTAGTTCAGAATAAATGTGAATCATATAGTTATAAAATATGGTGCTCCTACAGCTTTATGTGAAGTGATGAGTGATAGCTGAGGCCCTTTGAAGCGAGGTTCTGTGGGAGCATTGTGAAAAAACATTTGTTGTAGACAGCTCTTTGACTGACCTCAGTTTGGAGAAATATGGTTTAAATCTGACTGGATTTACAAGCTAATGGCCAGTCTGACAGGGATCAAAAGCACAGTGGATTACTGCCCATCTTGTGTTGAGACTGGACAGAGTTACGGCCGTTTTGATCAAACTTTATTGATGACGATATGTACGATCTCATGTGATATTCAGAGATCTAACAAGATGTATTACTCTCAGCTCCTACCACTTCTTGTTTTAGCTCAATGTCTGTAACGTTCACCGAGGTGTAGCTATTTTTAATGATTAGCTGTGGCGGCCGTCTTGAATTGAGGCGACTTCAAAAGTTGATCAGTTGTAGATTTTTATCCAGTGATTGTTTTCTGAGCTACCTTGGTAATGCTACAGACAAACACACAGACACGGGCAAAGACATCATCACCCTTTCGCCTTCGGCAGTGGGCAATAATAAATAAAAAGTTAAGGACTTCTCTTGAGACAAAACAACAAATCTACTGCTACAGAACTCAAATTTCTGGTGGTTATTTTATACCATGAGATATTTATTCTCATGTGTCTGTATAAATAAAAAGAAACCCCTCGTCGGCAGAAGTTTAAACATCAAATTCTAAAGCATTTTTTTATAATCAGCTAATCAGGTGGAGCTACAACTGGAGACATAATGGTAGGAAAGAAGAGGACAAAATGCACCATCTGCACCACCTTGGAAACTGTTCCAAATGTTATAAATGACCAAATGAAGAAAAACTAGAAAAATTTAAATTTTGTGTAAAAACAATGTTAATGCTGAGAGCTGAATGACTTTGCTGAAATTTGCTAAAGAAGCTGAAACTGAGTAGTTAAAGCTAAAATAAACAGAACTCTGGCTAAAAAAAGCAACAAGAAGTTAGCCAAAAGCTAAAAGTAGCAAAGGGGTAGCGAAAAGCTCAGTTAGCTGGAGAATAGCTAAAACTAGCAAACAATAAATCTGCTATTCTGAAGCAGAATTTAAAGAGAATATCGTTTTAAAGAAATCAAATAAGATTTCTATGAAGAAAATATTTGTAAATAAAGTTAAATCTTTTGAAAAGTATGAAAAACTACAAAATCAAAAGTCATAGAACCCATTTTCAGAAGGAGCTGAATGTTTTTATGTATGGATGGATAATGTGATGGCCACACTCCAGTAAAGTCAGTGACTCTCGTGCACCCTAATTTATTCATTAAACACATTGAAACTTTAATTTGTAATAAAATGTTGATTTAAATACATTAGTTCTATTTGTAAGCGCGCACATTTAGTTACTTGTATTTTTATCAACTCGTGCTCATCTTTGGTTTGAGCTTATGATTAATTCTTTGTTTGTTTTACCGGCTTCTCACCTGACGTGGTTCCTGGGAGTTACCCGACAAAAGATGGCGGCCAGGGCGTGGCACACCTAAAAGCTCAGGGGATAATTGGACTGCACCACTAGTTCCTGCTGGGGAGGGGGAACTTGAATTTGCTTTGTTTAAATAAGCTTTTGTATTTAATTTAATATTTGAATTTAAAGTGTAATATTTTTGATTTCCTTCTTTGGTGTTTATTTTATTAACAAACTTAACTGTACTGTGTTGTTTGTTTGTAGTTAGTGATTGTATTGTGTTTAGGTATCCCTACTGTGTGTAATGGTCTGATCAGCCAGTATATGTACCCTTGTGTGTCATTTGGGAGAGTCAGTTCTGTTTTGTTGGTGCAGCCAGTTGGTTTGTTCACATTTATTTTGCCTGAGTTCAGTTGTTGTTACTTTGACCTTTTTATAAGCTCAGTATTTAGTTTAGCAAAAATATATTTTTTAGGTTAAAATAAAAACCCTGGTTTTCTAATAATTCCTGTGGGGACTCCTGTTTTCAACTGGGTCCGTGACAATAAAATAACACAAATGTCTAGAGGTGGTTAAAATACAAAAAATGTTTGGATAAAGAAATAAACTGGAGTACAACAGTGTAAATTTTGACTCAGCATTTAAACAAGAAAAAGCTTTTTGAGCAGGAGGTCTCATAGCAGAACTGGACTCAGCAGAAACTCTTTCAGGGTGACTTTCACCGGGACCAGATCCCAGCAGACGTGTCAAAGGCCAGAGGTCAAAGTTCCTCTGTGGTTTTTTCTCTCTCACAAACACAAAGGTAGAAAGTTGTGCCCTCTGACCCGTTTCACGTTACAGAAGATGAGGATGAGTAAGGCCCAGAAGAAAACAGCGATGACTCCGGTCCCGATCAGAATCACTATCTCCACGTTGGCCCTGTCACTCGAACCTTGTCACAGAGAGGTAAACAGAGAGAAGAGCGAGTCACCCTTACACTGTAAAACAACAACACCAAAACATGCCCCCCGGTCAGGGTTTGTACCCTGCACCAACTACAGGGGGTGCTGCGTTACAAAGCATTTACCGCCGCTCTTTGGCTGAAATCAGTTTGCTGAGCAGACTTTTACCCTTTTCAGGGTATTCTGTTGAAACCACTTTAAGTAATGCTACTAAATTATTCATTCTGACCACAAAATGTCTAAGAAGTCAATGAGTTTCATTTGGAGAGAAGCAGCAGGGGGCACATGAACTTCAGCTGCAGTCAAAGTCTGAGAGGCGGAAAGTGTCCACCGTTTTTTTTTTGTTTTGTTTTGTAAAAGGGGTGGAGGTCTGAACTCCGGTGATTTCAGGCCTGAGTGCACCTGAGAGTAATCTCTGTGCAGCGCTCTCACCGATGACCCTGACGGCGGCTGAGGAGTGGACGCAGCCTCGCTGGTTGCAGGCGGTGCAGGTGTAGAGCCCGGCGTCCTCCTCTCTGACCCGCTGGATGCTCAGCGTGCGGTTTGAGTCCTGCAGCTGGATCCCTGCAGGCGGAGGGGAGCGTGTAGGATGAGAAGTGACACACACTTGCAGTGGCTCCTTCATTTTTCACATCATAAAATTGTGCAGCATTTTTTTATTGCCTGCAGACAAAGCAAAACTGTTTTTGTTTTGTGTGTGTGTGTGTACGTTTGTTTGTCTGTACCGTTAGCAAATTATCTCATAAATCACTGGGAGGGTTTCAATGAAACATTTATTGAGTAATCATTAGGTGTCAACACTGGTTGGCCACCGGATCTAATTGTCCTTAGCCTACAGACAAATGGCTAGGACTCAGTGAATTTTACAGATACTGAGCTAAAATTCAGGGTGCACGCAACATATACTCCAAGCGCTAACAGATGATGGAAGATATCCTAATATCACATGAGACTGTGCAGGATGTCATTTTCAAGGTTTACCCAAAATGGCCTCAACTCCGTCGTTTCTCGTCATAAGATGAATCTTAGCCTAAAACCCGGCGGGCAATGAGCATTCCCTGAAGGAACGCCGGGCCTCGTTTTTGTTTTGGATTCTTGTCACACCCCTGGATATCATTCCGTCGCTCTCATCTATTATTCCATCATCCTACATGTCAAGCCACATGTCTTAGCAGCCCGCCCGAGTTAACCTGAAGCAGAGGCTGTCAATCAAACCCACTCAGCTCTCGGGAAAGAGGCACTTTGAGAATAGAAATGAGTCGTGTCTGTTGGACAGCTGTGTTTTATTCAGTGCAAGGATTCTTGTCAGTAGCTCTGTAAGGCATTTACTCAGCAGTACGAGGTCAATGTTAACAACATTTATAGTTCTTTAGATTTAAGTAATGCCTATCTAATGTTTATTGGCCACTGCTGTGAAAGGTGACAATGACAGCAAGTCGGCGACATGCATTCCTCTAAGAAACGCCAGGTTTTAATTATCCTTTGGACGAGCTCAAGGTCTGCCTAATTAGGTCTCCCAGACTTTGACGTCCTGCTGGTGTGCAAGTGTGTGTGGCTGCTGACACACACATGGCAGGCAGTGTTGCGTAAACTTGTGCATCACCTGTGTGTGTGGGTGGATTTCGTTCTTTCTTTCACCTGACATTTGGTGGAGAGGCTGGTTGTCCTTGAACCAGGAGAGGCGGGGCAGAGGTCTGCCCTCCACGTCGCACTCCATCCGCAGAGACTCCGTTATGTTCACCGTCTGGTTGGTGAGGCTGCGCTTGTACCAAGGCGCCTCCAGGGCTGGAAAACAAGCAGACAAAACAATAAAAAAAAAAACAGGACTTGTGAAAAGAAACTAAGATTTGTCTCCGCTAATGTGTACAGCAGAATCAAACATGTAATCCTGTATGATTGAAAAAGGTGACTATAAATAAATACATGACAGAAAATTCAGTTAAAATGTTCATTTGTCCTGAAGGGACTGATGTGAGGGTATTTCAGGACAGGACATGAATGAAGTGTAAAAATTGTTTGTGTTTTTCTGTTTTTCTGCCTCGGAGCGCCTCGGCTCTGTTTTCTGTCACTGCATATCTATGCTGTGCAAACACCAGGTACTCTCCCCATTATGCGTGGGTACCGGAGAGCGTGAGCACGCCTTTGTGAGTGTGTGTAATTGTAAGCCTCCAGCCTTTCAGCGCCAGCTCTGCTCTCGCGGCCCATCGTGTGCATTTCTTTTGTAGAGCTTTGCTCCGTAATTAGCTCTGGTTGGAGTGAACGTTTTCTTGTCATTTCTGGGGCTTGTCTTTTTTTTTTTTTTTTACATCCTCACCTTTGACAGAGATGTATCTGGACAGACACTGTTTCTCCCCGCTGCGTCTGCTCTGAGCCGTGCACACGTAATGTCCCTCGTCCTGCAGGCTCACGGGCTCGGCGGTGAAGTCTGAGACCCAGCTGTTGGAGTGCTCCTGGAAGAAGAGCTGGCCCTCGAGGAGTTTGGCGTAGAGGTGCATGCTGCTGCAGTCCAGCTCCTGGGGCTTACCCCGCTGGTCCTGCAGGGCCTGAGGGTTTAGGCGGTACCACTGCAGCTGATCGTAGGTGTAGCTGTCAGCACTGCAGCGCAGGGACACTTTGTCCTGCTCCAGCGGCGTCTCAGAGGGTCGAACATCCACACTGAAGCCCTCGGGGATGGCTTTGAGGGTGAGAAAGAGGCAGTAAGAGGTCAGGGTGAAGCTTTGTATCGTACAGTGATGAAAAGCATTCATTAAAAGATTGATCCATTGAAATTGCAGCAATGAAAAAGATATACAGAAGGCTCACGCTAAAATCCAGGAGCATCTAACCAAGGGATGTCGACGGAATCTGTCTTTGTTTTGAGCATCCCAATAAAACAGCGGAGAGTAAAATGTTATTTGTGCCGCTCAGTGTGGATATCCCGAAGGCCAGCCTCATCCTGGGAAGTTTTATTACGAGTATTTTTCTAGCATTAAAGTGTTACAGGTAATAAATTTGGGGACATACACAGAGAGGTCATTGCAAACCGTAGGTGATTATTTTCCATCAAGTTTGGTATAAAGAAATTCAAGTTTTGTTGATGAATGGCTAAAACCTTTCTGCACAAAGGTCAAACAAAGGTTTCAGGGACAAATCCTACCTGTACAAAGAAGATCCCAACCTTAAAACATGTACCATTTTTCCGTATTTTTGTTGTTTTTTTTCTGCTGAAATATTATTCTGTCTAAGAAAAAGAACAGTTGTACTCTTTAAATCTAAACTACAAAAACAGTGAAGCACTCAGATGAAAAGAAACTGCGGGTGTTGAAAGGTCATGTAACTCCACACGTGTTCGATTGGGGAAAGATCAGGGGACCTGAATCGCCACAGAAGGACCTGATCACGACCCAGGCAGTCCATCGACAGGCGTTGTCTTGTTTAAAGACTGTACCACTCTCAGGAAGGGAAAGACATGCAGACGTAGGATGTCTCTAACGTAGAGCTGCGACATCAGGGTCCCTTGGATCACTACCGAGCTGACCTGAAGTATCACACATCTATTGGCTCCACCGGCCTCTATAAAGTGCTGTTAATGCTGTCTAATGTGTCTCTGAGGCATCCTCTGTGTCTGCTGACCTTCACTGACTGTTTGGACCGACTATCAAACGCTCTGGCAACTGCCTGATAACACCGACGCTCCACTTACAGCACCACTTACTGCCTGTTCTAGACATGCCAGCTCCTCGCAAATCAAATCATTTACATATCCTCAAATTAACTCCAAACCAGACCATTCCATCTGCCTTTTTTATTTTGTTAGTGAGTGTATTTGCGATGTATTGAGTTTTAATTGTAAGTGAACTTTATTACTTTTCAAGAAAAACGCTTAAAGGATTTCCTTTAAAACAAAATAGTTGTGTTTATGAGCCCATGACCTCATCCCTTCTGGGCTTGTATATAATAATCTTTTTCAAATATTTTCAAAGATTTGTTTACTTTATCTGATTCATATCTCATGTTTTAATACTGTGAACCTCACAAGGTCTGTCCTGCTCCATTGTAACACAGTAAAAGCAAAACCCAAGGACACCGTAAATTCGTCAACTTAGACATATAAACCACAAATTATCTGCTCAGTAGGTATTAAAAAAATAAACTGTGTGTGTTTGTGCACTCACTGGTTACATAGAAGTAGATCAGCCGCTCATCTTTGCCCACTTTGTTTTCAGCAGAGCACATGTACATGACGGAAATGCTGGCGTTGCGTATTTGAAGCCTGCTCACTATCTGTCAGGTGGGGAAAGGAGGAAGCGTGCAAATTTTAGTAGGAAGTCCAGTCTGCTGTCCTGTAGCCGAGCGGACATGAAAACAGGCGAACGCACTGAGGTGCGACTGATACAAATGAAGCCTTTGCATGTGCGAGCGTCTGTGTCCGTGATTGTGATGATTTCCTCTAATAGTAGGAGTTTATACATTGTGCAGACGTGTGCGCCTTATGCACAAGTCTGGATGTTTATATTGAGCCCTAACAGGAAGCCTGCAGAGGAAAACCCATTCTAAATATTTCTCCAGTGGAAATAGCTCCTGATTGACAAATTCTGTTATGGAGCTTAGAATTTAGGACACTTACATAAAAACACAGTTCAGAGAAAAGTCAAGTTTACACAAATGTTGTTCTTTTTTTGGTTTGTTTGGGGTTTTTGTGTGTGTGTGTGTTATGCTTTAATCAGAATAAAACTAAAACATAATCCTATGCGATCGATTCATAGAAAAACTGTGAGCACAAACAGCTGTGATGAACCTTTTGCCGATTATCCACCACCTCGATGGACGTTTCGACTGATTCGATTTCATTCAAGGCGTTTTCTGAGTTAATCTCCCGCCAGTTCTGACAGTCGGCGATCCTCTCACTCTGACCTTTCCTGTCTCGGCGGACCCTGGAGAGAAGCACAAACACATTCGTGACATCTCCACTCATTGACATGGGCATTAGAGAGTGAACGGTGGACAAGAATTCAAAAACACATCAAACACCCTTGGCTGTAAAAAGACACACACACACACAGGCTGGATTGCATTTCAGATCAGCTTGTATCTCAGAGCATAAACAATTATTGCAAGTGTCCTGACAACTAATGGAAAACAGCCATTTCTATTATGATGATCCACAGTATGAACATCATAGCAGAGCTAATGAAACATGAAATGGAATTTATTTGGGATTCTTGCCTAAGGGACACAGATATACAAGAAGACAAAGTAATGGGACTCAGTTTCACCTAATCTTGAAAAAAATAAAAAAATAAAGCAAACAAACAATGCATCTGTAAATTCAATGAGATTGAACACTTCAGATAAGAAACACTGCCGTTTTTCAGCTAAAAAAATGTTTTATTATTTCTGCGCAGTCAGTGACTAAACGATCCATGGGTTGGTACTGGCCCTTACACAACCCAAAGCACGATGACATTTTTGTAGGGTGTATCTGCTGTTTGTCACTAAAATGGCAGCTCTGAGCACATATTTATGTTCAAACACACTACCAACACTACGGCTCGTACCACTAAGACCCCTACAATTTTAAACCTCTGATATTTTTAAAGTGCACCCAAACATACGCTTTCGCCATGAGCTCCAGGGACACAAGAAAATTCAATTCTGATACAAAAGAAAAAGGTCAAAACAAGTAAATATCAGTCAGTGCCCATAAAATGCCACATTAGATGCACTGCGAATGTAAAAGGACATAAACTGGACAGCCAAAGTTCTGCTATACCATGATGAGTGTCCATACAGTGTGTGTGCTTCCCATAAGAACACATCGGGTATCTCGGGTCTGCAACACGGAAAGGTCAGAGCGGCAATAACTTTTAAAAAATTAAGCCCTGGGGGAAGACGGTGGAAGAATGTAACTACAAAAACGAAATTCAGCAACAGCACTTACAGCATTGTAAAACAAAAACAGAAAAAAGGTGAAAATGGTGGCCTGGGGAATCCATTAAAACATGCTGTGCCCTTCAGAAGAGATAAAGAATAGGAGAAGAAGCCCGAAGCGACACTTAGCGATAAGTGTTTGTTTGTTTCCGTGTTGGTTGTGTACTTTTAGGCGTGTGTGTGCGTGACATGCAGCATCATGATGGGTAGAGGCACACGTGTAGTTAATGTGTTTGTCTTTAATGAGAATTTGTCTTTTTTTTCTGCTCGTGTGGATTGTCTTTGACACAGAAAGTGAAAATGCTGGGTCAGAGACAGCCCATGTTGAATGAACACACTCACGATGAGGAGGAGGAGGAAGCTGGTTGGACATCTCCTCCTTTCATTACCCTCCAAATGACTTTCATCATCACCTCTTTGCTCTAATCTCCCCCTCTGTTCTTGAGTCAGAACCTTTCATACTTTAAACAAATTCCTTTCGTTTGTCATTTTGTCTTGCAGAACTTTACATTCTCTTCAATCTGTTTCTTCAATCTTTCTGACCTGTTCATTCCAACCTTTTCTTCTACTGAGACAAACATCAGTCTTAGGTATAAATGGACAGAAGTATTTCTTACAGTCGGCTCTGGGTGCCGTTGAGGACACAGGGGCCCCAGGGCCTCCACTGCCAGCTGATGTTTGGAGCAGGGAGACCGTAGGCGGTACATGTTAGCGTCTGACTGCTGCCGCTGGGGTACGGACTGGAGGGATCGGCCACTTCTTTCTCATGAATCTGTGGGGGAACTGAAAAACACCAGAGCCAGTCAATCAACCCAACCAGCCAAAACTGTCATTTTTAGGCTTGTAGCTCTAATTGTACTTCATGTTTTCTGCGTAAAGGAAGGAAACAACCTAATGATAGCCTGCCAGAACCTTGTGGTCCTGTTCGTTTTAATGTGGGAGGAAAATTGTGCGAAGAACAAAACAAATGACAGAGTGTGCAGATACTTTTCTATAGTTTTTATCCTAAATTTAATTTAGGATGTACAACAGCTCAACCAACAAAACAGTTTTGGTACACAATAATATGCATTTATTTATAAAACAATAGTATGTGAAGGTAATAGTAAAGTTTGCATTGTCAGGGAACATTTGTATAAATTCTTCCAAACTTCATCTGTCGTGGTGCCTTCTTTAATCAGCTTGTTTTACTTTTCTCTTGTATATTTATTGGTCTGCTGTGGAAAGATGCTGATCTACTTTCAATCCAATACAGCTTCATCATTTAGAAAGGGGACTTATTTACACATACAAAAAAATATATATATATACATTTTGACTTCATGACGTGAGCAAAAAACTGCATCAGAGCAAATTTTAAAAAGTGACTTCCTCTAAGTGCAGCTGATTTGTAACATCTAGTGGTGAAGTATTAGATTGCAACAAACTAAATAAACCGCTGACTTCAGGTATGTAGCAGGTTTTACAGTTGTAGCAAATTTAAACGATTCGAGGGTCATTTGAAACTGTGCTGGCATTTTAACTGAATTCTTCCCCGGTGACAAATGGATACGAATATTTTACTGCATTTTGCAAGCAGATGACATTAAAAGGTTACGTAACTTTCTTGCTAGTTATGTTGGCGTATATAATGTCACCGCAGATCAACAATTTGCAGCGTTACATGGAAAACCTTCATCAAAGTGGTTGGGCATTGCCACCTAGAGGCCCAAAGTGTCATATGCAGACACGTAGTGAATCACCAGGGCATAGTCACCAGCACTTTTAAACTTTTTGGTTTCACCCAAAAGTGGGCGTGGCGATTTTAAGCAAGAAAGTAATGGGATGTTGCTCCAGTCTATTACAGTAGACACAAGGAGATGCATTAAATAATAATTAGTCATATAACAACCTTTTGATTAAAAAAATGAAGTCAAATCAGAAAGTAGTAATTGAGACTGTTCTTGACCAAAATTGTGCCTTTTAGCTGAAGCTGAGCTAAGATTTACAGATCCCAGGCTTGTAAATTACAAATGGGAGCCTTAAAGCTGACATTTTTTTATACATAGCTTCTTAATAATTCAAACACAACTACGCTGTAATGAATAGGTACCAGGAATATAATTCTATACTACACATGTTTGCAGAAGGCATTTGTCATATTTTCCACTTAGAGCAACCAGCACCACGTTCACGTACCGTTGACAACAAGTGTGACGTTAAGCCTCTTCTCCAGCGAAGCGGCTCTATTTCTCAGCACCACCGTGTACAACCCAGAATCCTCCTGACAAGCCTCCTTAATCTCCAAAGCGTAGTTAGAGTGCATCCTCATCCTTTTCATTTTGAACTCTGGGAGGTGGTTTAACAGCCTTCCGTTTTTATACCTGGACACAAGATGCACACAGCTGCTACAGCACAAAGAAACGCCGCTGCTCAGGGGCCCGGCTCATCGGTTCATCTCTAAATTGCAGCCATGTTAGGTAGGCCTGCGTGTGCTTTTGTCCTTTTACATTTAATGACTGCACCAGAGTCTGATCTTACCATTGCGTTTCCGGTGTGGGGAAGGCAGAGACGTTTAGTTGTAACTTGAACGACTTCTGGCCGGCAGTCACCTCCACCGCCGGTCCATCTCTGTAGTCAAGGTTGATAAACGGCCTTTCTGGAATTAGAGGCATTTTGTTGTTTAAATAAAGTGCTCGTGGCTTTAAAAGCTAGAAGTCTGCACATGAAACACTCAACTGCTGTGGGCTTGAAATGTGGCTTTAAAAGGTTTTTTTTTTCGACGTCTCCTTTCCATGCAGACACTTTGTGGTTTAGGAGTTTCTCCGGATTTTGAACACAAATTTGTGGTTTAAAGAGAGGAGCTTTACCAACTGGAGTGGATTCTTAATGACAAAGCCACTTTGATAGTGCAAAACGCTAAAAGCCTAACATCCCCACAATAAAGTCATTTAGAAAATTTACTTTCACAGCAATGAGAAGTCTGAAACAAATTACAACATGAAACACAATATAATTGGGAATAGGACCCATGACTGAACCTATCTTTGTTTTTTTAATGTGGACAAAATGGTGCTGCATTACAAGATGCTTTTTGTAAGCACGGATCTAACAGATGATGCTTACAGAAATACTCTAATAAAAGTAAAGTTACTATGAATAAGACAGCATGTTGATTTTGCTAGTGTTTAAATAGTGGTATAAATGTTTATCTTTATTTGTAGCATGTTGTTGCTTTGTGTCTTTACTCAGTGGAAATACTGCAGCTGAAGGGAAAGTTTGGATTTTTTGAAGTGGGGTACTGAAAACTCAGTAGTCAGTGTCTTACCTGCAAGAGACACCAAGTTATAGACTCAGGGAGAATTCTCATGAAGAAGTCAAGCTAACAGCTAGCCAAGCGTGTTGTTTTGTAGCACATGTTTTTATGCAGCACATATTGCTATTGCAACAAACCACAGACTGTGTTCCAACACAGATGCTTTTATTTGGCATAAACAACAATGGCTTTGTAAAGATTCAAAGGTTGTGTGGTGTAAAAGTTCACAGTAGAGCACTGACTTAAACCGCTCTGAAAATCTTTGGTTTGATTTGTTTTAGGTGTTAGAAAATATACTCTGAAATTGGCCCCAATCGGATTACCTGTTAGCTTTACTCCTCCATGAGAATTCCTCCCTGATTCTTTAAACTGAGATCGCTCTGACTGCTTTCTACTGCAGGTAAGATACTGACTGCCGATACCTACTCCACAGAAACCTAGTTCGTAAAGTTCAAACTAACCCTTCGAGTTACTTGGAGATGGTAACATGGATTGTTATTTTGTTGTGAATTTTCAGAGATTAACAGGTGTAAAGTGAAGTTTAGGCAGGTCCTCTCGGTGTAGTCTTTCTGCTCCTCACCATGAACTGTGACTTGGGTCTGTAAGGTTTCTGTTGAGTCCATGCTGGTGACGTTACATATGTATAGTCCTGTATCTGTGACGTTGACGTTGTAGATGGTCAGGATCCGAACAGCCTCTGTGGCATGAGACAGGGCTTCTCGATGGGGCTTCGACTCAACGCAGCTGTTCGTCTGGTAAGCAGAAACAAACTGAGTCCTTCCACACACGAGCTGAAACGTTTCACTCTTGGTTGAAAACCTGCAGACTACCTGTTTGCCAGGATAGGACCACTGAATGTCCACTCCAGCATTGAACTCCACCATGGCCGTGCAGTTCAGGGTGAGGGCCTCCCCCACCAACAGCTCCACCGGCTCCTCAGGAAACAGCTTGACATCGTAAATCTGACTTCCTGTCCAGGAAAAAGAAAAAAAAAAAACAGAGGCACGGTCAGCAGTTTTTCCTTCCTTGCAGGACTGGAGGAAATGACTTTCCTTTGGACCAGAGAAGACAGCCTACTATAAAGACGTTTTCTGTCACAACCTTGCACCGTTTCCATTCATGTGTCAAGCTGCATCACTAAAGGAAATAAAAGTGGAACTCAGCCAGGCCTCAATTAAAGATAAGAGAGAGAAAAGCCTCGAAAGCTTTGGCCAGTGGCCAGGGAAGCTGAAACTCAACCCATGTCTTTCTGCCATCAGTGAAAATGATGATGATGTCTCTGCAACAGACTGTGATCGCCTGATTGTTTAAAACACCCCTATTAGTCTTTAAAGTGAGGAGCCCATTCTCTCCTCTGAGTGATGTAGCTATTATTTTTGTCTGGCAGCGGTCAGGATGAGTTTTCTCTCCTCCTCTACAAGAGGGAGGTGAATGATCTCTGGCCACAGAGCAAAGACCCCCTCAGGGGCTTTGCAGTTCTCTCACAGCGAGAGGGAAACTTCTGCAAAATAAAAAAAAAGGTTCATCAAGTTAGATTTCTGAAATCCAATTGTGAACTCCCTTTTCTTCCTTTTTCTTTATTTCCTCCAAATTCTGCTGCCGTAATGGCTCATGTCATCCCACTTGGAAAAAAAAGGGGGGGAGGGGGGGTGAAATGAGTTGCTTTTGAGAAAATGACATGATTCAATAAAAGCCTTGAAATTTTCTGCATTACCGCATAATTGGCTCACTCAGAATTATCGTGGCGAGGCGGTGAAAGCAGAGCCTCAAATCTAACTCGTATATTTTTTTTTCCTGGAACTGGAGTGTTTTTGTAACTGTTCGTGTTAAAGCGCGCGTGAGTGTTTGGACTCGCGGACTTCACACTTTTAAAGCCAATGTGCATTTTTACCTGTGGGGTGGATCAGGTAGCTGGCAGAGTGGTGCTCTTTGCCTTCCAGTGAGGCCACACATACAACAATAACCATGTGCATGCTGTCAATGATCCGCCGGGGAATGGACCAGCCTTGCTTGTTGTTCCATGTCATCCCATTCATCTCTAGGGGTGCTGAATACTGTTGGGATGGAAAGAATGCATAAAACTTATTGCCTCTAATACAATGAGTTACATAAGTTATTCATCCCTCTTGGTATTCTCTCTATTAAACCTTACAAGCTAAAATTTAACTAGATTTTCAATTCAATTATGAGCACTGGACCTATACAAAATGCTCCAGAGGATAAATGAGGGAAAAACCGATTCAAAGAATTCCACAAAATGAATGGATGCATATGTACACCTGTCCTAAAAGCCCCCCAGAATCAACTCTAGTTCAGCACCTTGAAGTAGTAAGATCCACCACCAAGCAAAAGACCGCATGAAGACCAAGGAACCCGCCACACAGGTCAACCAAAAAATTGTGGTAAAGTACAGATCAGGGTTGGGTTATAAAAAACATATTACAAAACCCTGAACATCCTGCAGAACTCCATTGAATCCAGATCGGAGGGTGACCTTCCAGCAGGACAATGACCCTAAACCCACCGCTGAAGGAACACTTCTTTGGTTTAAGGAAAACAAGTTTAATGTCCTGGAATGGCCCAATTAAAGCCCAGACCTCAATCTGACTGAGAATCTGTAGTTTGATTTAAAGAATGTTGGACAGGAGCAGTATACAACTTGAAGGAGCTGGAGGAGTTTGGTCATGAAGATTGGAGCTAAATTCCAGTGGTTAGATATAAAATCATGGAGAGGGACCTGAATGTCTTTTTCAGAGTGGTAGTGATGTGTATATTTAAAGCTACTACCCTCCAAACTTCCTTTTAAAGTCCAGCCGGACAATAAAACAGAGAGAACGCAACCCACTGTACATTTGAACTGCGCTTGTTGACAGCCTCAACAGGTGGTGTATAATAAAAAAAGGTGATGCATACTGAGACGAGAGTGACGTTCAGATCCGGCACCGTGACCAGACATGGCACGATGACGTGCTTGGCGAGACGGGTGATGAAAATGGTCTCCAGGCCATTTGTGTTGCCATCGCTGGAGCTGCCTCTCATCAGAAAGGGCTGCGTGGGGTCTGGATGGAGAAAAAAAGGGGAGCCGTTAAAAGGTAATCTCAATACCAGCTGCGGTAATGGCAGCTATTACCAAGGTAACTTTGTGAACGAGCACACGGATCCCCAGCCTGATAATGCCTCCCTGGGACGAGCTGTATGTGGAGTTTATCATGATTATGGACGCCTCAGTCTGTCCCCACCTAGCACATAAGGACTGTTATTACATACCGGCACAGAGATAGACAGCCAAAAGGTTTAATCTCCCTGCTACTGTTTCACCTCAAGCTGTCTACTGGAGGGAAAATAGCTCTGCCATGTTTCTCTTTTTATTGTCTGACTCTACAGAAAGCTTTGGAAAACATCCCAGCGACTCTGTCACCAATTTACATCGCAGCCAATACCGAATCTCATATTCTCATGGCAAGATAACACATTAATATTAAAACTCTTATCTCCCTGCCTTTGAGACAATATCAATACTTTTGCACATCATCCAAAGATGTTGTGTGACCGGCTTTCTGTTTTTCTTTTCATTCCTTTCTTTTTTCTGATTAGCCTTCTATTATTATATTTTTCCGAACAGAGCTGAAAGCTATCTTCTTAAGCTGTTATGGGGCCGGAACAACGGCCCTTGTAGAGAGCCTTACATTTCTTCCTCGCAGTGATCTAAATACACAGAAGTAACAACTCCTCCGCCTTTTAAGTTCTGCTCAGCAAATAACTGCAGGCATCAGGAAAGAGAGATCTCCGACAAAAGGCAAGAAAAGTTTGAAGTGCCTCGCAGATTTGAGATGATTTTCTCCTATTTTATATATATATATATATATATATATATATCCCAGATGTCAAGCCTATAGCTAATTAGAAAACTCCTGTGTGAGAGGAATTAAATGTCACATTTTGTCATTATTTCTAACTTCCAGTCAAATTAATTGTGATCAATTAGAACATCTGTGATCTTTGAGCAAGCTGAGCACATCTGGGGTTTCTACACGATTATAAACTGATCAGAAAACAGCAGAAGTATCTCAGTTTTAAGACCCATAAGCTGTGTCTGTGCCTGTCTGTAACGTGAAAGCAAATTACCAGAAGAAGAAGAAGAAGAAGAAGAAAAAAAAAAAAAACGGTTTCTCAAAGGTAAAAAAAAAACACATTTGATGATGAGTGACCTACTAAAGATTAGACTCCAATCAGCACAGTTACTACAGTAATCAGGATGTATAGAGTGAGCTATAGTACCATTAATCAGAGCTGTAGTGGCTGTACTGCTTAAACGATGCTGTGGATGGTGCACTTCCTGGATAAAAGTACTTCAATCTCAACACATGGGTTATCAGCAGAGGTTTGAATTTCCAGTACATCTCAGACAGAGTGAAATAAACTGTATAGGGTTAGATTATATGGGCAGCATCCGTCTTTCCTGGCTCATATCGACTCCAGCATGTTTGGCACAAACCTGAGCAGACCTACAGTGAATTCACCATCTTCATAGTGAAGCTTAAAGACGGGACTGTGGTTGTATTCAGCTGTGTGTCATGAACTGTGCTTGGAGGCGACGTTTTATTGATGGCACCATGAATGCCTGCAGACTTGCCAGAACACTGGCTGAAAACATGACTCCCAGTCTTGAGAAGCTTGGCACAGGAGAAACATTCAAGCGGCGGAAATGTGCCAAGATACACTGCCGAAAATACAGACGAGTGTCGAGAAAAGAACAAGCCAAGAATTTCACTCACAAAAAATCCAGTTGAAGATTTTTTTCGTGGTATTTTAAAGAGACAGTTCTGAACTTAAATGGGGTTCAGGGGAAAAAATATGAACAATAAATATCTTACCTGTTGTAGATAGTGTTTTGAACAATGCACTTCATGAAACAAATGTCAGGGTTGGGGGATATTTGTTTTTTAGTGGTTGAGTTTGGTTTGGTTCTTTGTGGTCACTTATGATTGTATTCTTGCTGTCTGCTCCTTATTTATGACCTTTTTTGGTATTTAGACTTATTCTAGGATACACAATAGCTCTCAACTTTGTCCTCGGAAGTCCCAGCTTCATTCACACCTGCGTTTTATCCATAATCCACTCACCTGTCTTTCATCGAGTAATCACCCTCCCTGGTATTTACACTCCATGTTTTTTACTTTGTTTTTTAGTACCCTGTTAGATCCCACTATTTGCTTTGTGTCTCCAGCTGCTCCATGTGTTTGCCAGTCCTTAGTTTTGGGCCTTTTTCTTGCAGAAAATGATTTGGCACTGACAAATAACCCCAAAGTTTTGTGAAATAGTCATAAAAGGCTAATTAAATTGTGATGTAAAGATAAACAATAATAAAACTTTTTGCATGAGTGGCTACAATTTTTGAGACTGGAGTTTTTAAGACGATAACAATCCACTTTGGTCTTAGCTCTTCTTGAAGTAGGCGTTAGCTCGTCAGTCTGGTCAGAAATAAACTATTTCTTCAAACTGAGGTTGTATAAAGTGCTATCTACAACAGGTAAGATACTTATTGCTCATATCCACAGAACCACACTTCAAAAGATATGAACTATTCCTGATGTGTTTGTCAAATGGTACACATTTATTCTAAGTTGTATGGTGAATAAATTTGACATTTTAAAACATATTTATACATTTTTTAAGTCTCAGTAACAAAAATTGGATTTTAATGCCCTGAGCTGCTACAACAGAACCTGCCATTTAAAAACAAATATATCAGAACAACAAGAATTCTGATTTCACTAGTGAGCAAACATCTTAAAGTTACAATTATAGCTTCAAAGATAATCCTTTTGAGGTGTGCTCAGATTTTTTCTGAAAGGTCCATGTTTGCATGTTTAGTGGACAGCATGCAGCACAGAAGGGGCAAATGGTCGACATCTGCCTGTCTAATTGAATCAATGTGCACACCCTCTCATCCCACCACACACTGAGGCCTAATTTATGGCAGCGATTACATCTGCTTCTGATCAGCGCGCTCGTTAGATCTGTGGAAACTGTTTTGGCACCTTGTCAGGGGGGATAAACAGGCGTTTCACATGAGTGGTCTGGTCAGCAGGACTCCCCCCACTACATGAAAATCATCTGCTTCTATCTACTGTGCCTTGAATGTTTCTCCCAAAAGCACATTAAGACAGAAAAAATAAAAAAGAGATAAGCCTGGAAGCCAGGTTTACAGCCGAAAGGTGATTCAAGGTGATATGAGACAGAGAAAGTAGGTTGGCTGTAAATTCTGGGACAAGATATATATTAAAAAAGAAAAACTGTGCTGTTCTTATCAAATTTGAAAGCCTCACGAGCATTGCTGCTATATTTCATTATTTAGAAATATAAAAGAAACCCTGTTTCTTTGTACAGAAGTTAATGGGAAGACCAGTCTCATTGTTATGAAAAGCTTTGCATCCCTTATTTCTGAAATAATAATCCTGCCAGCTTCCATGTCGTTATCGAGGCCAACTCAGCAACTTCCAGTTCTAATAAAGCAGCAGCAGCAGCTTTGATATTCAAGTAATATTCAAACAGAAGATCCATTTCAATAAAAAAAGCCTCAGTTTTCCTGCGAACCTCCAAAGAATAACAGACTAAAGTTTCCACAGAGCTGCAAACCATGATATCTGAAGGGGAAAGAAAAATCATGATTAGAAATGAGATATTTTGTCAAATCTGACAATTTAATTAGCATAATTACCATGCAGCTTTCTCTGACAATTACCTTTAAATGACATAAGAAACACATTAAAGCAGTTTTTCATAATGGGTGTTCCATGCTGAGCCAGGTGAACAAGTCATTTAAGTATGTTTTATTATAATTTTCATCAATAAAAGGGGTTGTTCAGGTCTTTTGAAGTGGGGAATAATATAATAATAATAATATCTTAGCTGTTGTAGTTAGCTCCTTTTATGACCTCGTGCTGAAAAACTAGAGTTTAAATCAGACCAGATCAATGAGTTAATGACTAGTCTGAGTGGGTCCAAGACAGAAGAGGATTGCTGCCATCTTAAAACAACTCCAATCTCAGAAATGTCATATCATTTCAAGCGAAACACTATTTTACGACCCGTTTACCTTTCCATCAAACTCAAGTCATCCAAAGAGCTATCTACAACAGGCAAGATATTAATTGTTCACAACCTTTCCATAGAACCCCGCTTTTAAAGAACTAAACTATCGCTTTAAGGTGTGAGGCTCACCTCTGACAAAGACATAAACGCTGGCAGCGG
The DNA here is from genome assembly GCF_001649575.2 of Kryptolebias marmoratus. Taxonomy (NCBI): domain Eukaryota; kingdom Metazoa; phylum Chordata; class Actinopteri; order Cyprinodontiformes; family Rivulidae; genus Kryptolebias; species Kryptolebias marmoratus. Next base: position 13,366,410 of record NC_051438.1, on the reverse strand, counting down.
TTCTGCCATCGATGGCCTTTCTTTCTTTGTAATAGCAGCGGAAGTAGCCCGTGTCTTTGCCCAGCGCCCCGTTCAGGACCAGCCTCTTGCAGTACTGCCTCCCAGTTTGTCCGGGACATTCACTGATTAGGACGGACCTCTGACCGGGGGGCTGGGTGGTCTGCAGTTGGGCCTGACGGTCTGTAAGCTCCTGTCCAACCAGCTCCTTATCCGGCCAGACCCAGGCCAGAGTGTGCTCCCCCCTGCGGAAACATCAGCCAAAGGACAGTATATTATATATATATCATTTTCATCATAAAAAGCAACTAATTACACTTATTTACAATCAGTGTCAAGTCATAACCATAAAACAGTTTGATTGCGTAAAAATACACACGTCTGTGTTTTCTTTCCCCTCTGTCACAGAAACTCAGTTATCTTAACCTGGAGGCACTAAGAGCCCAGACTGCGTGGAATCATAAAATACTGATAGCTCTGCTTTCATCACCTGCCCACATCTAATACAAGTGGACAAAATTTGTGCGCAGCGCCAAATGGTGATGACTGGATATAGCTTAAAAATGACAGAGCTCGGTGAAAATACCCCGTGGGTAATTTTCCAGAGCCACGTAAATAACACGTCTGTCAAAAACCAAGGAAACTACACACTGCTAGGTATAAGCTGACTGAAATGAAACTGATATTCGGTCTCAAGAGATCCTCAGTGGTGCCGCCACTGAAGGTTAACATGCAAACAACTACTTAGGACCAGTGTTGGGAAGAGCCCAAAAGTATCACCAGCTTTCCAAAGATAGCAGTTTTTTTTTCTTTTCACTAACAGAATGGTTAATTGAGTGACAACTTGGCTGCAGAAAGCGAACCTGAGATTTCATAATGATAAATGATTGTTATTTTTAGCAACATATATCTATCACACAGTTGCAATTTAAATCAAAGCTTTAAAAGGGGGGAGAAAAAAAACATCTCTGCACGGCTAAGAACCCTGAGATATTATATATGCGCAACATAAACTCTTCATTTGTAACTTCACTCTGTTCTTTAGGTTCAGATTTATCTTAGCTGTTCCTCAACCTTCAATCTACCTGACAGAGATTTGGTTTCTTGGATCTGCTGCAAATATTCCCCTTTGGCATCACTTTACTAAGAGATTAATTAAACCATGACACATCACAGTTACGCTTTCTCCTAATAAAAACAGCTTATCTGTAAAAAGCCGATAGATGCTAATTAACACTAATTATTTACTAACAAATAATGATTGACATGAAAATCCTACATAGATGTTAAAGAGAATCGATTAATACTGGTCACTTAAAGCAATAGTATGGATCTTTTGAAGTGAGGTTCAGTAAAAAGGTTATGATTCTGAACAATTAATATCTTGCCTGTTTAGATAGCACTTTGAACAATCTCAGTTCAGAGAAATGGAGTTTAATTCTGACCAGATTGACAAACTAATGCAAGTCTGAACTCACATGAGACTAAAGTAGATTAGAGTTGTTTAAAGACAGCAGCAGTCTAACAAATGTCTTAGTAGTTCACAAAAACACTATTTTATAAACCTTAACATCACTGTCAATTTCACATTGCATTATTATAGTTATTCTTCTATTATGAGTATTTGCAAGCTAGAATAGAGGCGCCAGCAGCTAGCTGTAGCACCTCTGGTGCAGCCTGGGGCAAGTCTAACAGAAATACAATATTCCTGCAGGAATAATCTTGTGGTGTGAAAGTGACGCTTAATATGCTTAATAATTAGTGTTCATACAAACCACTATAAAACATTTAAGATTGGAGTTTTCATAAGATGGCAGAAAACCTCTTTGGTCTTGGTCCTACCCGGATTAGCCATTAGCTCATCTATTCAATCAGAATTTAAGTCCATTTTTCCAACATAAGGTTATTTAAAGAGCTATGTACAACAGGTAAGATATTAACTGCTTATAACCTTGCCACAGAACCCTTCTTTCAAAGATCTGAACTGTTGTTTCAGTGGTTAATAGAATGATTATTTGGTGATGTCAGCTACTTTTATGCTACTTTATAGACTATTGTAACAAATTTGTCTCAAACCTCTTCCTGTCCAGTGAACACTAATGCCTGCTGATGCGTACTCTACACCTGTGGTGTCCAATCCTGGTCCTGGAGGCCTTTTTGTTGTTTTCCTGCTCTTCAGCAGGTCTTCAAGTTCAGCAGAAGCCTGCTAATCATGTATTTACTCAAATCAGGTGTGTCAAAGCAGAAAAACATCAAAATTTTAGATGTCCGAGAATTATGTTTTTTTTCTTGGTCTCTTGTTTGTCTGAATAAGTGGCTGAATTTAGTTGTTTCTCTGCTTTGACACACCCGGTTTAAATCAATAGGTGATTAACAGGCTTCTGCAGACCTACTGAAGAGTGAGAAACAACTAAAACCTCCAGGATAGTGGCCCTCCAGGACGGCATTGGGCACCACTGCTCCACACATACCAAGGATCATATTGGAAGCACTTTGCCACCATCTAGCAGTCGGCCCTTGGGACTGTGCAGCAAAGTGGGGCATTAGGCAATATTTGAAATACTGTGATGAAGGAACAGTAATAACTGTACAGCCATGTATGTTGTAAATCATTTTCAAAGCCCTATGTCAGCAATAGCAACATCAGTAAAAAAAAAAAAACCTATCTGAGACTGGAAAATTTGTTTACCATTAAGCTTAGTTCTGTCTCATGTAGCTAATTTGCATCATACCTAAATTTAGATGTATTGTATGTGCTATATTCAAACTAACAATCTTTACTTATTCTAGCATCTCACAGTGCGAAAACAGTTTATTTTTTCATATAATTGTAAATAAATTCAGGCAGTAATGGATTAAAGTTACTCATTGCAAAGTTTGTAATGGAAGGCTATCCTGAACTATATCAAATGGTGCAGTTTGAAAGAGTTTCCTCCAGTAGTTTTCCAAATATATCAATGCACAGTACTTAAATTGGTGCCACACTCCATGAAAGTGAAGCACTCGACTAAATATCAGCATTATAAATCACAAATCCAAGTACTAAATGAACAAACAGTTGCTAATGTACATAAGCAATGGAGCACACATACCTGCATGTAATAGAGAGTGTTTGGTGGACTTGAATCACTCGGTCGTCTCTGGAGCTGTCCAGTACGGGTGGAGTCATAGAAAAGCCTATCACCAGACCTGAGGGAGCAAACAGAGCGGCTGCGTTAGATTCATGTTACACGGGTCAGTCAGGACCGAGTGGTTCTGACAGGGCGCTGCTGGTAGGCCATCAAGCCTCAGAAACACATCTGAAATAAGACACGTTGTTCTCTGCATTTACAAGCTGTAAGGCAATTTGTGGCAACGCACTCAGTCCCTTGTGCTGAATAACACCCAGACAGAGAAATCCTGGCCCACTCACTCATGATGAGGCAAAGCCGCTCTCAGCTCTGGGCCAGCAGTTGCAAAAAACTATTTGTCCTTGATTCATTACCGGCTCACTCACTTCTCTGGCTTTCGCTTGGTTATTATGAGGGGTTTTGAATGTCATTACCGTCCCCGGGTCCCTTCAGGCTCCTATTAGCATTTATTCAAACTTTATACCCAACAGTCCATCATATTTAAAAGTGTCGCCATGACTTATGCTCCACCTGGATTTCATTAGAGGAGAAAAACAAACAGACCAATAGCAAAAACAGAGAGACCAAATGCTCGAGGAGAAAATCTATTGTATTATATTATAGATTTTTTCCACATCAGAATATGTTTTTTATTTGAAAATGGTTTTGATGTGCACGCAGGAACTGATGTATATAATATATGTTGGCATTTTCCCAGCCTCGACTGACAGTCATGACAGCAGAATTGACACAGACTTCAAACATCGAATTTATATAGGCTAAAAGCAAAAGCGCTCCTAAAAAAAGCAACATTAGGACTTTTTTACATACAGGTGCTGGTCATAAAATTAGAATATCATGAAAAAGTAGATTGATTTCAGTAATTCCATTTAAAAAGTGAAACTTGTATATTAAATTCATACATTACATACAAACTCATATATTTCAAATGTTTATTTCGTTTAATTTTGATGATTACAAATGACAACAAATGAAAATCTCAAATTCATCATATCAGAAAATTAGAATTTTGTGAAAAGGTTCAAAATTGATGGCACCTGGTACCACACTCTAATCAGCTAATTAACTCAAACCACCTGCAAAGGCCTTTAAATGGTCTTTCAGTCTAGTTCTATAGGCTACACAATCATGGGGAAGACTGCTGACTTGACAGT
>NC_051438.1:13254942-13361009 GCF_001649575.2 Kryptolebias marmoratus | reverse complement strand
TATGTAATGTATGAATATAATATACAAGTTTCACTTTTTAAATGGAATTACTGAAATCAATCTACTTTTTCATGATATTCTAATTTTATGACCAGCACCTGTATTCGCCTCACATATCTTTAGATGTTTGAAACAACACTGACAAAGCACCAGCAGCAGAATGCAGCAAAAACAACATTTTATAGTGGTTCATAGTGATGCGCTGCCAATAAAAAACCCAAAGTGCTGGACAGCTGCATATCACGACCACAAACCCAAACTCTCCAGTACATGCGGTTCGCCAGGGAGCACAATGCAACAAAGATATTCCCAAGTAAATATTTCTCTTTTTGTATTTACAGTAAAGGCACAGCAGTGGAAGAATACTGATCAGCTTGGGGTTCTTCCAAGTCCTCAAACACTCAAAAATACTGCTGAAAATAATAATAATAATAAAAAAAAGGTAGACATAAAGAAAAGAGAGCTTACAATTTGACCAATTTTCCCTCCTGCTGGAAACTACAGTGATTACAGGATAGTAGGCAGGCTAATCTGCAAAACATAAACCATCACAGACAAAACTGTCTTCCAGCTGTATCCCAAGTGTGTTCAACACTCTTCACAGCTCATTCACAGTACTTTTATTATTATTATTATTTCTTCCTTTTTTTCCAGTTTTGTAGGTGGTGGATAAACTCTCGGCTGTGCTAAGCTGCTGTTACCCAGAGTTTCAAGTCCTAATGTTGAGCTAAGCAAAGCGAGTAAATTAAGACTGCTAACTATAACTACATTTTTATTTTTACAAAAGAGTAATATAAAGATTCTCATGTAAAGAGAGACAATTGCAATAATTTCTTTAAATGCTGTTGTGTGAATTTTGTTGCTGACATTGACCCTCTTACTTACTTAGTAATAATGTTTCAATATCTTGTTTTTGTTTTTTTTTTGTTTTTTTCTAGCAATTGAAGACTAAAAATACCAAAACCAGCATTTTAATTACTGGAGACTTAATTCATGCAACCCTAATGAGCAAATATTGTCAAGCTGACAGAAAATGAACTCGTTAAAGGTTGAGGTGGGAAGTGGTGGCAGTCCATAAACGATTCCCAGCAGGGTGTTCCTTCCCCCACGCTTTCAGGGATCTTAAACTCAGCTTCCAATGATAAATAGAGTTTCCTCAACATGTTGCCTCAGCTCTGATGTGAACCTGCCCCCAGCTCCAGTTCCATCTTCGCCCTTCTGCAACACAGTTTCGCCCACTCTTCCTCACACCTTGAAGTGCTGTAAAGGCAAACAGAGATTTGTGTCAAAAAGACATACTCACAGGGGCAGCACGAGACCCCCTGAGAGCTACGGACAAGTAAAAAGCAAGAAAAGGAAATTCCTGTCAGGACTTCTTTCCACTATTTTAAGAAGCACGAATTTCCTTTACAAACACAGAGGACAGCCTCTTAAGGGGAAACAGATTGATGAGCTCTGGACCTCCCACACCTTTCCATCAAGATTTCAGACCCTACTGTTAGCACAGCAAACAGCAGACCTCAATCAGATTGTATTATGTAATTTAGTCATATTCCGATGACTAAATAACCAAGCATAAGAAAGTCAGTTTTTCTAGTTGCTAATGAAAGCTATAGTAGAGGGCACAGTGGTCTATCAAGGCCAAAGATTTACCTGAAATTTTCAGAAAAGCAACTGAAAAGGAATGAGTGAACTAATTAAAACAAGATAAATGAAAGTTTTCAGCTAAATAGAGACAATATGCCTCCCAGACTCAGTACAACTAATATAATTATAATAATAATGCTAAATAGATCTAGTTATAGCTAAGTTGTAGCTACTTGTAGCTAAGCTAGTTAGCAATTTGCATCACTACAAGGATGCCAGTACACTGCTGTGTACTCACCTTAGGGGGATGCACACAGGCATAGCCATCATCCAACAGCCTTGGATAGTGAAGGCTATGGTAGGAGGCCTGGGATCGCCTGGGAACACACATCTGTATGATGTGTGCAGCCATAAACCCACGGCAGCAGTAGCTCTGACAAGAGGCATGAGACACATTGCGCTGCTTCACCTAACGATAGGTGATGCTGTAGCAATGCAATTGGACATTCAGTGAAATGGTAAGTTCAGATTGGTTATTGCAGCCTCTGTTTATCTGTAGTTCGATTGACAGCAGACACCTCCATCGCAGGAGTTTATAACAATAGTATATTAAGCTAAAGCAATGGGCCTCCCAGTACTCATTGGTTGTGATGCCAACTCCCATCACGTATGACAGGGTTAGCGGTGATATCAACCCTAGAGGCAGACCTCTGTTGGACTAGTTGGCAGAAGACAAGCTTGTCTTCAATCAAGGCAATATACCTACCATCCATACTGTTAATTGGAAGGAGGTCATTGATATCGACTTGGTAAACAAAGTATGTGACTGGGAGGTTTCCTCTGAGGAAAATATGTCAGACTGCCAACAAATTCAATTCAAGCTGAGGATAGGGAAACCATGCCCACTGACTTACAGAAACCCCCCCAAAAAACTGACTGGAATCTGTTTGTTAGCATTCTGTCCCAGTTGATAGGTGGGAGAATTGGCAGGATTAAAACTGTGCGGTATATTGAGATAGAGGTCACATGCATGACTGTTGCTATGCAAACTGCCTATAAGTCTGCCTGTCCAGAGAAAGTCTGAAGGCCGTCAAAACAGCCGGCCTGGTGGAGTCCAGAGCTGTCTGGCCTCCGCAGGGCAGTAAGATGGTGCAGATACAGATCTCAACCAAGCAAAACCAGGTGGGAAGAGTATGTAAAATGGGCAGTTAATATGTCTGACCCATTTAAAACTTGTGGTCCAGATGGCATTTTCCCAGCTCTCCTCCTAAAAGGACTGGAATCGCTTCTGGACACTATAACTACAATAGATGTTGCTTGTCTGGCGAACAGCTATGTTCAAGTTGGGTGGAGGACAGCAAAAGTTGTCTTTCTGCCCAAACCTGGTAAGCCAACATATAGAGAAGCAAAATCTTTCAGACCCATTAGCTTAACACCATTCCTGCTGAAGGGAATTGAGAGGTTGATAGATCAGCATGTAAGGGCTGGCATCCTAATCCTATCACCTTTAAGTCCTTATCAGCATGCATATCAGGCAGGTTTTTCCACTGAAACAACATTACACAATGTTGTTTTGCGAATAGAATGCAGTCTGGCACAGGGACAATTTGCGCTTGGCTGCTTCCTGGATAGACAGGTGGCATTTGACAATGTACCTGTAGAAGCTATAGAGAGAGCACTTGCCTGCAAAGGTGTGAATAAGGCAACTACAAACTGTCTTGTTTCCATGCTTCGTACAAGGAAAGCATCTTAAACTTTGTGGGACTGTAAGGTAACCATCAGCCTCAGATGGGGCTGTCCACAGGGAGGAGTAATCTCGCCCGTGTTGGCTCTTGGTTGCTGACAGCCTACTAAGTGAGTTGAATGGATCCAGACTCTACTCACAAGGGTGTATGGGGGTATGGAGATGACTTGGTCATACTTATAGAAGGCTTCTGACAAGGTACCATATGTAACCTAATACAGAGGAGACTAAATACAGTATCTAGATGGTGCCGGGATCGGGAACTTTCTGTCAACCCAAATAAGACAGAATGATGGTCATTCACATTCCTCGCAAGATATCGTGTGAGATGGTACATAATGTAGTTTTAAAGATTTGACCAAAACAGCTATAATTCCATCATTTAACAAAAAAATTATCTTAGTTTCAAACTTTGGCATGCAAAGTGGTGGGCGATGTGCATTCCTTCAACAAATGCTAGGCCTTTAATTGTTAAAATTGTTGGCACTGGAAAAAAGAGCAAGTAAAGACAAGAAACTAGAGCCACTCAGAAAACAAACCTCCGCCAAGGCCACAGCGTGATTCAGAAATGGTCTGATCTGGATCATAGTCTGGATCAACACCAATATTTAATCCACTGTTTTTTGTGACAACCCCAACATTTCCTAAAAATGTCATTTAAACCTGTTCATTAGTTTTTACCTGAACTTTGCTAACAGAAAAACAAACAAACAAACAAACGGACACAACCAAAAACAGGATATCCTTGACAAAGGGCACAAAGGGGTCACATTTTGGAGCAGACAAGTTTCTAACAAAGGGGTTACCTGTGACTTTGACTTTTGACCCCATGAACCTTGAAATCATTCCTGACTATCCTTGACCTAAGAGGTGTCCAACTGTGCAGTTTAAATTTCCTCTGTTATATGGTCGCATAGTAAGAGAAAAAGGTCATCCTTGACCTTGACCTTTGACCACGACACCTTGAAATCAGCAGTGATCACCCTTAATTCATAAGGTGTCCAGTTGTGATTGGTGACAATGACCTTTCACCTTGATCTTTCACCGGATTACCACCAGAATATGATCACTTGTTCCTTGTGCCATGTTTGATGTTTCCTGAAAATTTCATGAAAATCCGTTCATAACTTTTTGAGCAATTTTGTGCACAGGCAGACAGCCAGAGAGAGACAAACAGGCAGAAACAGATGCTACCGAAAACATGACCTCGGTGGAGGTAAAAATACCCAGTGGCAAATGTTAGTTATTGGGCAAATTCTGATTTGGTCCAAAAAAGCAGGTGCTAAAGCATAAATCTTTAAAAAAAAAAAATTATAAGTTTTTTACTGTATTATTGGTAGTCAATTATTAAAATGAAAGTAGCATTTCTTGATGGCAGACATCTTGCCTTGCATGCCAAATTTTTTTTAGCTCTCATAGTATGAGTTGGGGATGACTCTCAGCCACCACCACACCAATAAAACATAAAATGTAATTTAAAATGTCTAAAACTTGGGTTCTAGCCGTCAGCCCAACTGATTGATTACAATTGATCTGTAAAAATCTTTAGCCAGCCACTGTAACAGGTCTAAAGTGGTGAAAAATAGCACTAAATGTTTACCCAGTCGGTTTTAATGAGGCACAATGGCCCCCCTACCGAGCGACAGTATCTAACTGGAAGCGAGAATGTGCTGCACATAAGCTGCCTGCTGTTTTACAGCCACAGCAGACAGGAGCTTTAAAAGCTTTAAGAAATGGTATAAGTGTGCTACCTGCTCATGGTACATAAAGGGCAGGTAAATTTATCTGTGCATGTAGCTGATGAATAGCTAAATATGTGTCTCCAGAGTCAGGGGAGGCCAGAGTGGAGCCAAAAGCTGAGGAAATATTAAGCATTTGGGAGACATAATAACATCTCATGTGGTACAAAAAGGTCAGAATGGATGTGTTGAAAGTCCAAACTGCTGCTCTTTGTGTCCTGTTTGTTTTGCCTATATGACAATCTGCATTTATCAAAAAGCTAAAATATGACATTTAAAAGATGAATGAGCAAAAGCAGCCCAGGGAGCTTCCCTATAGGATAATGTCAAAGACATCAAACCCACAGCCATCTGCACAGATCTAGCATGAGGCGCTGTGCCATTTGTTTGAGTTTTACAACATTATCAGGGGACGTCAGCGTAGTTCGAATTATCATTATACAACAATATACCCATTGTAGGTCCATGGATAAAAGATCTTATAAAAAAATAAAATAGAAAGCTGCACAGAATGAACAATGAGCTGTGAGGTAAACACCTATTGTAGCTGAGTCTCAGTGATAGTTCCCTCACAATCTGTTGGAGAGATCGCTCGCTGACAGACAGGATGCAAATTGTAAAGCTTTTCAGACGTCAGGACTCACTAGCAAGACCTGGGAGATAAAAACATCAAGGCGTTGCATTCAGGAGGGAGGAGGAAGGAAAAAAAAGTCCCTCCTGTCTGCTGGAAATGCTCCAGCATACAGTGGATGTGTCTGCATTGCAGACAAGGAGTGGAGTGGTTTACACAGAAGGGATGGGAGGACTTTATACCCCCAAAAAGTCGAGCTAAAAGCTCCTTGAAGGGAAGGAAAACATTTCACAGAACATTCAAATGTGCTCTTTGCAAATTCCCATATTTATTTTCAGTATGGAGGTGTAGCACAGTGCTTGTCAGATCTTTGGATCTGATGGATCTAATCAGCTGTCACTCTAAGTGGCTCCCTCTTAACTGCTGGAAAAAGCATCAGAAAGTCACAAGTTGTTTTGCGCTACAAAAAAAAGCAGCAAGTGCTCTATTATTTAGACACAATAGATTGATGAAGGGTGGAAGGAACATGTTTCTTTGCTGTACAGGTGACTTTTACACACGGTTACCAAGGAGCTGTGAGCCCTTGCAGTGAAAATCCTTCCAGCAGCTCAACATCTTCCATGTGTGCTGCACAATAAAGTGACACGCCAGATACTGCGGCCCGCCCGTCTGTCGGCTCCATAAATGGTTGGAGAAAACAAAAACTAACCTCATTAGTAAGTGCTTGCATTCTGTCAAATACACTTAATTGCACACATCAGCGTACGGTCACGTGAAGCCGAAGAAAAGCAAACATTCACAGAGGTTCTCTGCTGATAATGTGTCTTGTCGTGATAATAAACACATTTTTCTGCTGTGACCTTTCGCGCTGCTTCCCATGACGGATGCTTTGGACTGCTATCACTCAGCTCATTTATCTTCATAGGTTTTCAACTACAGAGTACAGAAAGGTTCACAGGCGCCGTACGTGTTGTAAAGGCTTCCCCTCTGAAAATAAAGGCCTATCACCCGCCGGCTTTCAGGCCAAAGATTAAAACTAAAACCATCTCATGCTGAGAGGTTTTGATCAAAACTTGTAGATGACATCAAGCACGATCTTGTGAAGTATTGAGAGATGTGATAGCACTTGGAGAATGGAGGATAACCCTTCAGCAACTACAACATCAAAATGAGCTCAATAGCTGTAAAAGGGAGTTGGAGCCAATTTGTTGCGTTTCTTAAGATTTATTATTGGATTTCTTGCATTAAAGAGTCCAGCTTGAACAAGATCCACAGCACTCTGAAGACTAAAATAAACTGCTAACATCCACAAAAGAAAACACTGCAATTCATACAGTATCTGATAATACACAAGTATGACCACACAACGATACAATTCCAGAAAATGAAGCAGATTTTGCATGACATAGGACTGAAGTGCAAAACAGAGGTTGGAACGGAGAATCTGAGCGTTTCCATTCTTAAATATGATCCCCGTTCCCTTGTGATGGGTGGTAAAGGAAGAGCCATAATGTTGTAGCAAAACATAAAAAAGTTTGAAAGAGATAATACTTTAAAGATGGAAAAACAGATGGTGCAACATCTTTGTTTAAAATGCAAGGCAGTGAGCAATATGCATTCCTTCAAGTTGTGCTAGTTCCTAAAAAAAAATTGATGCTTTTGTCCAATTATTCAAAACATAAATTCAGTCATCACTTGCCCGGCTCGTGTACTCAACAGCTCTCCCTATTCAGAATGATTTTTCAGTCTTTAAATGTCAAATGGATGATGATTGGCTTGTTGACAACCACTTTACAAATGTGAACATGGGCGATGAGCCAAAAATCCTATTTGAGCCTGGTTCCCCTGTTTTTCCCATGCATTCCAGCCGCCGGTGCAGAGATAAGCAGCAGCTTTGGGAGATTAGCCTCCAGCACCAAAAAGCATCATCACACTTTAACCTACAGAGATAGCGCATCATTCCAAGTGCATCTGCTTCTCTTTAATCCTTTGAATACACAGACAATACACCGTTTGGATTTGTGGACACTTAGGCTGGACAAAAGTCCAGCTTTAACAGCACCAACAAGTGTTTCGTCTGAATTCCTGTATTACCCCATTCATTTGAAATGACAGCAGCTCTAACAACTTCATAAACCCTGTGATTCAGCTGATCAGCAGGCATTTTCAAAGATAATTCGGTTTTGACACCAAGTCTTCGAGGGTTTCAGAAGGACTATCTTCCCTGACAGTCGTTTCACGCCTTTCCCACATCAGAGAGACAGTTCACTGAACATGTCCTTGTAGAAGAAAAAGAAGAAAAAAAGGACATTACTCTTGAGAAATTGAATTTCTTTGTGTTATTGTGAAAAGCTTCCTTCACTGTGGGAGTAATATGTGTACCCCGTGCCAGGTCCAGCTGGCTCGGCCAAAACACGTCGCTAAAAGAGAGGAAATTAAGTGTTCTTTTGATAGGGAAAAATGTTTTTTTCAGATAAGGGCAAAGCAGAGAGGGGGAAAAAAAATAAAAATAATAATAAGGGTTTGTTTGGCCTTGTCCTCAAACATGCCAGAAATCATACAGAGACGGTTGCATTAGATGCACTTTGCCTCTGCTGTGATGGAAGGGCCAAATGTGCGCTGAGAGCCAGAAGTCAGAATACATCAAGGACAATTGTGCCCGTTGGTTTCAGCGCGTGCGTCAGGCAGCACTTTGATGTGTCGGCCTCACGTACTTGACAGGCTGACAGAGACGAAAGTCTGTCAGAAAACAGTAAGGAAGAAGTTCACCGGAGAAACTTCTTCATCAGATCTTTGACTGGGATTGAAAGATCACCATACCAAGAAGTGTAAAAAGGATGCTGTGTTTGCAGCAATATGGCTATCAAACAGCACAAAAAATGTAAAATAATCATTATGATCGACATAAACACATTTTGGATCAAGATACTTACAGTTTTCTATGAAGCTCATTGTTTGGATCAACCTCAACATATACTCCAAGTGCACACAGATCTCACAAGAAATTGAGCATTACATCATTTACAAGGTTTTTACCAAACTGGTTTTAACTCTGTCTCCTCTAATCATTAGACGAATTTAGTTTAAAACTCTGGCATGAAAGGCGGCGGGCGATATGCACTCCTTCAAGTAACGCTAGGCCATAATTTGCCTCCAATTTTCGTTCCCGCTTTTTGCTGTATCCTAACAAATAAAGTTTGACAAAGTTGTGACAAAGAAAACCGCTCAATCTAATGTATCCCACTGCGTCCCTCAGGCGCAGTTCACACTACTCTGGATATTTTCTTCCTCCGTTTTCCTCCTTCTACACATTCGGAAAAAAATGAACAACAACAAAAAAAACAAAACACTGATCCCCATACTACCAGATGGCGACCCAGTCCACATGAACGACATATCAAAATACAGAGCAAGAAGCTTCGCTAAAGACTTCCCCAAAACTTGCTTTTTTCTTTGATGGCATGGCATTTACAATTTAATTGTAGTAAATGTTGACACCAATAGAATCAGAATAAGGCAAGAAAGATCCAGAAAAAAAATTAAACGGCTCCATGTACTTCACAAAAAAAAAACTCTAATACTTTCTGTCTAGGCTGACCAGAAACAGTTTTTAAAAATCTCCACTTTGAAAAGAGCTTTTAAAAAAAACAACTCATGCCAGAATTTCTGTGTATGAACATGGAGTGCAAATACGGCCAAAGATCTCCATTTAGAAAAGTATCCGTAGACGAGACTTCAGTCATTTCTTCCTGCTGCTGCATCCCAGTAAAATATCCATCACAACCGAATGATTTTATTTTTCTTGCGCCTCAAAGAAGAGTTTAAGTAAAATTCTAATTTGAAGCCATTCTCTGAGACGGTTTATACATTGGCATAAAAACATTTGATCAAACCTTCCACTGCTGTGAACAGTGTGCGGAGCAGGTGAACTGATCTCCAAAAAGGTTAAAATAAAAATAAATTCAATATTTTTATCATCACATTACAAGAACCATTGAACTCCTGCTTTTCTTTATCCTCAAATTTCAAATAAGAAAAAGGTGCACCATGCAGATGTGTCCTATATTAAATATTTAGGGCTTCAAGTTGTTCAGAAAAAGTTTTGAAGGTTATAAAATTTAAAGCTTTATGAATTCTCTAACTTTTCAATCAACTCTTTCCTCAACAATCAAGTGCCATTCGCTCCTCTAGGCAGCTGCCTAATGTTCAAAAAAATAAACAAAAAGAGAATAATTGATGCAGGAGAGCTATAATGAGATAGTAAAGTGTTTTCAGGTAGCCGTTTCTTCTCTTTGTAATGTGAGAATAAAGAAGGGAAAGGTAAAAAGGAGCCGTTGAGGTAAAGTTGGAGCTTGGAACGCCAGGAAAACTTTCAGAGGGAACTGAGAGATTCATTTACAACTCGGGCAATTTAACACCTGCTGGAATTAAAGACAATCATGGATCAGATGCTGCTCTGCTTCACAAATTAAGTCTTCATGAAGAACCGCTTTAAAGAAAACCTCTTCTGCATCCTTGCCACCAATTAGTAAATGTAGACTGAACGATTGCCTTTTGAGAGTTACAATAAAATACATCCAGTGGTTCATGAGATATTTTGCTAACAAACAGAAAAGGCTGACTCCAACAATTATTGCCCAATTTTTAAATAAAAATCTTAGTGCTTGTAATGTGGTATGTGGATGACTCTCAGCTACTACCACATCAAATTTTAGCTCAGTATTTGTAAAACTGAGTAATAACCATCTTTGTGATGGCTAAGATTGATTAGCTGTGGTGGCCATTTTGAGTCAAGTTGACTTCAGAAGTTAATCAGTTGTAGACGTACACCCAGTCATGACTTTCTAAGAGTTTCATTAAAATCCATCTTGTTTCATGAGATATTTTGCTAAAATACAGACAGCACACACTCACACACACCTTTACATTATAGTCTTCCTTTCATGCCTTCAAATGGACACGGAACCATTTTCAAAAAGGATAATTGTCTAAGAACGACACTTATTAAACCTCTGTAAGGTCTTTTTTAACTCCAGCAGTTTCTGCATATTTCATTTTTCTTTGAGTGACAGCTGTGCTATTTCTTTTCACTCACTCATATTGTCTTTTCAGGCCTACACCTCTTTGTGGACTGGCAGAAAGAAACTAAATAACTTACCATAAATGCTAGAAAACTTTAAATGAATTGTTATATATATATATTCCTCTTAAATTTAACAACCAATCTGGGCCCAGAAAAGCTCCAGACTGCGGTCCACCATTTGGAGACCCCTCCTTTATTAGATTTTGCCAGAACAAAATCATTAATAACAGGTCTTGTTTTGAACTTATCTAACTATTTATGGCAGATAAATTTTGACCTGGGGGTGTTCAGCTTTTTGCTTATTATTGTACTCAGATGCATGTTATGTAAGGAGCTATAGTAACATAAAATATAGGGTAAAATTGATACCATCTGTGGAACCAGAGTGATATCACTCTAGCTCGGTCGACCTCTAAACCCTTTAAACGGCTCTGCGTCTCCGCATTCACTTTTTCCATCACCCAGCTGTGTTTATGGCTCATACAGATCATTTCATCACATTTAGGCAGCAATGAAACGAGACTTTCCTGCCCATGGTGAACACCTGCTGACAAGTTGAATCATGCGCACACAAAGAGGAAAGAGACGAAAGTAGATGCCATTAAGTGCTCTGAGCGAGTTAGACAAAGTAAAGCCTTGGCACACAGTTGCGAGGCAAGCAGGCGCTGTGAGCTCAGAAGGTAAAACACGAAGACGAGGGCTCCTTTCTCCACGGGAGAAACACGAGGCACATTAACTCTGTGTGAAAAGAGGAGCTGTGTTTTTCACTGCCGGCAAATTTCCTGTTTTTTTGTTTTATTTTTAATCATATTGATGCTTCTCCCACACTTTGCTTTTTCGTTGACACCAAAGATTTCCATGTGTTTTCTTCACTCCACTGAAGCTTTGTTTCTGATCAGTCACATGGCAGGAACAGGAAAAATAACTTTGTAGAAACAAATAAGACTTTTTATGGAGTGGAAGGTGTGGTGGGTTCAAAAATTAAAACTTGGGGTTTCACATATAATTGAAATGCATAAACAAGAAAGCCGAATTATGAAGATGTTGTGCTAAGAGCTATGGGACCAGTATGTTGGACAATGAAGACAAAATTAGCAAAAAACTGAGGAATAGTGGCGATCAATGGGATTTTGGTGTAACATTAGGAAACCCAGCTCTCTGTGGAGCTCTGTAGCTCAGATACACACCGAAGCAAAACCACCATTTTAAGTTTAAACGGGTCACAGGAAGTTGGACTTTACTTGTCTGAACTGACATTTTGATATACAGTATTTAACAATTTTAACACAATTTCAGTTTAAGTTTTGTCTTTCACTGATTTTTCCACAAAATGTTCAACTGACAGTTGATGTCACTAACTAACTTTTGAACCATCTGAAATTTTGCTGCAGACCTCAGTTTTATTTTATTTTAGCTCAAACATTTTTTAGAACTAAAAGTGAAGGCTTCTTTTAATTTGTCTGATCTCTTACATAAAACTAAAATTCATGAGTGACTGTCAAAGTCTTCTCATGTCTCCTCCTTTAGGATACAGCTTATCATTTTTGCACAGCGACTGTTTGAGGCTAACTTTTAGTCTGAATTTCTGCCTGCCTTTCATTAGCTTGGCAGACAGGGAGTGCGAGACACAGGTATGTGGTTACTGTGGGGACCGTGATCATCAAAATGTAGGCTATTTTTTTCTTTGCTTAAATTGCTACAATGCTGATGTTGGAGTTTTGCATTGGCACCCTTCAGATAAACACTGCTTATATTTTATTTTCATCCCTAACAATATGACAGATATTCCTGCCTTACAATTTGGTCAGAATCAAACTATTTCTCCAAACTGAGGCTGTTCAAGAAGCCATCTACAACAGGTAAGCTATCAACTGTTCTCAAATTTTGCGTTATTGTTTGTAACCTTTCCACAGAACCCCAGATGAAAAGATCTGAACTACTCTTTTAAGTTGAAGAGCAGTGTTTACCAGTGGCAGCAAAGAGTTGACTTATTTAAAGTCAGCTAGGCTCAAAAATATCCTCATTTGCTCCTAAAAAAAAAGTCAATTTCCTCTGTCATTTGGACACAAGGCCATGCCAAAGACCAGGCGACGGGCTGACTGGCAGCCTGGCTTTGATTTCATTGTTACAACAGAGTTGAATGACAGCTACCACGTCCCTGTCCTCTGCACTTCTGGAGGGGAACAGGCCTTCAACATCCTGTCAGAGGCACAAGGCAAAAGTAAGGATGTGGCTACGAACCATCTGGGCCAGCTTCCTCTGTCCCTGACCAAACCTTCCTGTAGCTGCTTCACAGGCACACCGGACAGCTCAGGCTCTTCCTCTGAGCCGTTGTTTTTATTATTGGCTCGTCGTCATTCTTTAGAACGGAGAAATCACTTTCCCTGCAGAGAAACCTAATCATTCTGGTAACTGCTCTGTCATGGGTCCCTTGAACAAAAGCGATCAAACCTTTGGCCTCACTGCCAAAGGTTTGCATCATCCAGCCGTGCACGCTCCTTAAACTGACGCAGCAACTGTTCAGAGGCACCAAACTTTGACAAGCCCCATCCCCGGGCTTGTTCCTGGAGCTTTGGAAGCTATAAAACAAGTTTCTGGTGGCGCGTCAGATCTCCTAGAGAGCCATATACACGGCGGCAGCTTAAGACGATGAAGAAAACAAGGGCGAAGTAGTGAGTGCAGGGTCAGCTATTATAGTGCTGAAGGCCTGAAGGGAGGAAAGCTGGCAATTTCCTCAGGCTTTGCCAATGAACTCGTTCCCATGGACCTCAAGTGACCTCTGAAGTAACAGGTAAGAGGGACTAGTTATACACACACATAGACACACACACACACCTACACACACACAGCTGCCTGAAACATGAGCTGCAATTTGAAAGCAATAGTAAAAGGTGACTCTGGTGAGAAGTACTCTAAAAGATGCTTGTTTCTAAGCAACAAAATGACAGTAGTATTGAAGTAGTTGTGTTATGGCTTTACATGTCCCAGGACTCAGTTTTACATCAGCAGCTGAGAGATCACACGTTTAAAAAAATAAATATATATATATATAAATTCTGCCTTCCAGAGTCTAACAGCACCACTTCTAATAAATGTCTTTTTATATTCAAGCAGAATCAGTCAAGAAAAAGCTTAGATTTTTTGCAGCCAAAAGTCAAAAATGTCATTATCACACGCTGCTAGGAAAGCCAGGCGATCGTGCAATTGCCTGTGTGCGTCTGTCTGTTAGCAAAATATCTTATGGTCCATTTCGATGGATTTCAGTGGAACTGTCTGAAAAGTAATCATTGAATGAACCTCTACAACTGATTACCTTTTGAAGTCAATCTGATTCGAGATGACTGCCACAGCCACGCAAAAGTAGCAATGTCTCAACTTATTTTACAGATACCGAGCTAAAATGTGGTGTAGCAGAGGCTGAAGGTCATCCCCATCACATTTTCTGAATGCTAAAGGATTGAGTGAGAGCTGGGCTTAAAACTTTGACATGAAACGTGGCATGTGATATCCATTTCATTCAAGGAAAGCTAGTTCCAGTTTGTTGCTGAATCTGCCTCCCTTTCATCAGGAGACAATTTACGCAAGCTTGCCAAGTTTTAAGTCATCAAGTAAATTGTGGCAAAGTACTAATTGCCTTTTTTCTTCTTCTTCTCCTTCCTAAATCCAACAGCAGTAACACAAATTGCAATTCACCCACTCGGTAAGAGCACTTACAGGGACGATTGTGCACACTTTTCTCCTTTCGTGAGAGGTTTTATACGCTTGGGGAGCCATAGTTCAAGTGCCAAGGCATCACTAAAACACTGTCTTGGTGCTGACTGCAATATGAAACCCTGACATGATTGAAAAGACAGAGAGAGCAAGAGTCAGAGTGGAGCGAGAAAAAAAAATCAATGCTGCATGGTAATTATTCAAAGTGTGGGAGTGCATTTAAAGAATGCTAAGAACATAAAGCAAAACAGAGGCCAACTGAAGCACATTTTGTTTGCTCTCCGGGGACTCTGCCAATAATGGATCAGGTTGGAACGGACGTGAAATAATCTGTCACCTAACTTCACAGGAAAGTCGCACATTGACAGAAAAGGTCATGTAGATTCCAAAAGAACCGTGAAGTTATGCACCACAACAACAGTCATTAATTGCACAAGCTAAAGGCCGAGCATTACTTGATGGAACGCATATCACCCACACAACAAGTCGCACAAGGGAGTGTGTGACGTGCATGAGGGGATGGCTCCAAAATCAGTTGTAGAAATACATCCAGTGATTACTTCCTGAAAGTTTCATGAAAATTTGTCCAGCGATTCAGGAATTAATTTTGCTTACAGAGATGACTCCAAATAGTTAATGGCCAAATGGTACATAATAATACTTCTGTTAGTACTCAGAACATGTGATGGTATCACATTCAGCTACTACCACCCCAGATTATAGGTTGATGTCTGTCAAACTGACCACACTTTGTCTATTTTTCGGGGGGGGGAGGTCTGGTGGCCATCTTAGGTAGGGTTTGCTTCAAAAGTTAATCAGTTGTGGAGGCATGTCAAATGGTTATTTCTTGAAAGTTTCATAAAATGTATGCAGTGGTTCATGGGCCATTTTTCAAACAGGCAAAGGCTCGAACACACAAACAGACACTTAACGCTTATAGAACTGCACCGCTCAAGGTGGCTGCATGTTGGAGTAGCTCTGTCACATTCTGAGATATTGCCTTTGAAAACTTTATTCCTCTTTTTTTCTTGATGTAAGTCACTTTTTTTGGATGATTCTTTCCTCTGGTATTGGATGCTGTGCAGTTGGAAGGATTTTTACTGAAACCTTTTTACTTTTGGACATTTTGTTATGATGCGTAACCATAACAACAAGTGTTCAATTTGAAGAACCCTGGAGTCCAGTCATGGCCAGAACCAAGCAGACCGCCCATAAATCCACCGGAGGTAAAGCTCCCAGGAAGCAGCTCGCCACCAAAGCCGCCCATTGGAGCACCCCAGCCACCGGCGGAGTGAAGAAGCCTCACCTCTACAGGCCCAGTACCGTGGCTCTCAGGGAGATCCTCCACTATCAGAAGCTATCAGAGCTGCTCATCCGGAAGCTGCCCTTCCAGCACCTGGTACAGGAGATCACCCAGGACTACAAGACCGACCTGCGCTTCCAGAGCTCGCCTATCATGGCTCTGCAAGAGGCCAGCGAGGCTTACCTTGTGGGGGTCTTTGAGGACACCAGGATCGAGGACACATCGGGACAGACCGCTACAAGAGACTCTTCCTGCCCACAGCCATTAGCATCTATAACAACTCCTTAACGAAACCAGGATTATGAGCTACAACAACATTTAATTTCCCTTTGGGATTAATAAAGATTTTATTAAACTGAATTGAATTTAATTGAATTAATGGGCAAAAACATTCATTGACAGCCTTCACCTTTCGATGGCGGGCAATAAAAATTTGACATCACATTCACACTGTGCACAATGTGATTCTGAGCATAACTTGTCACCTTTCCTGTGGCAACATTTTGCACACAATACGCTCCTTTGACCATGTATTTAAACAATTAGTCTCCTAGGTGGAGGGCTGAAATTTGATTTCCAGCAAGGTCAGGCAAACGAGGTCATCCAAACCCCTCCTGGGAAGTCCGAGTGTTATTTTATTCCTGTTCGCCAGGTCTGGATCTCTACATGAACTGAGTATTTTGGAGCATTGTGCAGGACTGAATTCTTACCACTTTGTTTTTCTACATGGTTCCTGCAGGGGTCCAGCACCCTCTGGATGGAGGTAGGTTTGTCTATCAGCTGCAAGCTAGCATCTCGACCTGCTCGAGCAAAAGGTGTAGTAAATGGCACCTTTTGTTTTTTAGTATTTTTACTTTCATTACTGTGATTACTGAGCCGGTTCGACCTGTTTCATTTCCACACAAAACATGTGCTGCATAGTTTCACAAAACTAAGAAATTAAAACTATTCCTTGGAGGAACACATATCACATGACAGACAGAGAGGGTCGACTCCAACACTTGGAGTATATGTTTGGTGTGACTCTCAGCTACTATCGCTCCAAATTATTGCTCAATATCTGTAAATTGACTGACTTATAGACACTTAAGTTTACTAAGACAAAGACAAACAAACACCCACCAACACAGGCAACTGCGTAATTGTCTGCCTTTCATGATATTAGGCAATAATTAGAAACAGAGCTTTTGACCACAATGTCATGCTATTAGTAAGCACATTTAACCACTGACCAAACTAGGTTTTACTGTAAGTGACCTTTTTAGTTATCTTACAGAGCTTCACAGAAGATTTTAATTACCTGAGTCAAATACTCTGGTGTTCTGTTGAGTGTGGTGAAAAAGACCCAAAAGGCAGACCTAAAGCTAGTTCAGAAGTGAATAATAAACTTATATTTAACAGAAGTCCAGGCAGTCAGATAATCCAGAGAAAAAAAAAACAGACTGGTGCGCAACAAATAACAACCAGGAGCATGGGACACTAAAAACATGAACCCAGATGAGGGACCCAGAGCAGGTAACAGCAGAATCTGACAATTACTGAACAAAATGAGCAGTATAGGTATGCCAGGAGGAATAATTACTGAGTGGTTGCAGCTGGGCTAATTAGCAGATGCAGAACAGGTAAGTAATGAGCAGAGGCAAGGGAAAACTGAAGCAAACAATAATCAGTGACACTGAAAGAAAATTAAGTAAACTGAAACATACTGAACTCTGAAGACTATCTAAATCAACAAGTAAAGATATACTTTTTTTTAACAATAGCACAAACACAAAAAACCCAGGATCATGATCATGGTTCAGTGGAGAGCCATGTGAGATCGTCAGCAAATTTAAACATTTTACTCAAAAGACATCATAACACTTTTTAAGGTAAAGAGGTGTTTGAGCCTCACGCTGGAATCAGGCATAAGTAGTCTAAATCAAGTTGTGCTGAACAATCACACTGAGATGAGACTGGCTGATTGCATGGGGGTAATCCATGCAGAGAGCAAAAGAGACGGAATGGTCCCAATGTAAGTTGGAAATCACCTGTAGTCTTGGACCGACTCACAACAGCATCTTCCAGAATTTTCCAAATCTGTGTAAACAACACTGAAAAAAATATATGGGCTGTACTTCAATTGCACATCTTGAAAGTAAACAGTTAAAGTAAGACCAACACTATGTGGGTCAACACCCTTAAAGAACCAAAGATAAGAATCAACATTTTCTCTTGCCTTAAGGTGAAAGTAAAACAAAGGTTTGTTGGTTGCGCAGACGTTTGAATTCAGACACGACTATTGATGTGATCAAATGAATAGTTAACTCTTCCCTGACACATAGTCACGTGGTCCTTTGATCAGATAGTCCACTTAAAAAACTTCTTTTATGTCCATATTCATCGTGGCCATTTCTAAAGGCAGCGTGTGTTGGTGTACAGTTTGTAAAAGTTCCCTCTACAGTCAGGCCTAAAATTGTAAGGTTTAAAGTCTATTTATGAGTTCAACTCAAGCCGTAGCGGTGATACTGTCTGTAGATTAGACGTTAATTGGTCAGAAGAAAAAGGGACAGCAGAGTTGACTCAATTACTGGAGAAAAGACTATAAAAATAAATATATACCCAAAAACTACATGTCAGAAGACCAGAAAACAGCTGTTCTTCATAATCTTAACTACTCCATCACTATGGGATCATCAACTGGTTTGTGGACACCATTTTGAAGGTTCAAATTCAGCATTCTGGTCTTTTTGAAGCTAGAGGTGACCACCTTTGGATAAGAAAAGCTACAAAGTGACAATCAAAGCTTAAATATTTAATTGAAGGCTGAGATTTCTCCAATTGTGTCATTATTTACAAAAATGACCACCAGCAACCTGATTTGCTGAATCAAGTTGAGAAGTAGAAGAAGCAGGTGAAGTAGGTGAAGGCCATCAGCTCCCTCCTGATAAGTCTTTGTCAAGCACACAGCAGGTGTCAAGATCAATTTAAACATAAACTGGCTGTTTTATTTGTATTTTTTTTTTAGTTTTATCTCTTGGTCAGGCTCCAGAGATTTTAGGAACGCGCCCTTATAAGGTACTAGCCTGAATAAACACACGAAAAAAACTTTGAGGGTTTCTTGTTTCACTTTATTTGTCCTGCCCTGGGAGCATGGTATGTTTGTCATAACAATAATGAGATGTTATTGATTTAGAAGTTCATGAGAAAGGTTAATGCCAAGAGAACAAGATTTTGTTGGAGTCAAGGAGATGTTTTTGATGTCAGGTTCAAGTATTTTATTTTTCATTCCAACAATATTCAAAAGAATGGAACAAACTGAGTTTCTCTCCTCCAAAGGGACAAGAAAATATTGTCCATGTAACTGAAAATAGCTTGTACAAATGACGAGGATGGAGGGGGGAGTCCAGACATGCTTCACGCTCCTGAACATGTTGCCTTTTTTGGGTCAAGAGTTCAAGGGGGTTCAAGAGAGACCCTCAGTAATGTAGACTTACTCTCCACTGAGGAGCTGCTAATGTTCAGTTTGGAGGATATACTCTTTTTTTTTCTAGTCCTGAATCACCTCTTGAGTTATGATGATTGTTGGCTCCACACTAGCTCACTAACTCTGATGTGTAAGTTGTTTTATTCTTGTTGTTAATGTGTCCCACATCATCACATCACCAGCAAACTTAATGAGCTGATTTGGGCTGAATTTGGCTGTACAGCCATGGGTCAGCAGTGGGAAAAAAGTAAAGGACTGAGCACACATCCCTGAGGAACTCCTGGGCTCAGTTTGATGGAACACAGAATCTTTTCCTGGATCCATACCGTACTGTTTGTCGTCTTTCTGACAGGAAATCCAAAATCTAGCTCCAAAGACATGTTCTCAGTCCAGTCAGAAAGAGCTGCAGTGAGATGACTGCTAAAGCAAAGCTGATTCGCAGAATTCAAGAATAGCTGTTCTTGCAGAACATGAGTGCTTGTGTCATTTGTAGACTGGTTGACATAATATGCAAAGTTTGAAGTATTCCGAGAATGTAGGGGAACTCTTTGGACCTGGTACCAAGTAAATGTCAGTGGTAGAGAACCTTAAAAACATTTCTTAAATCATTACAATTTATCCAAACAGCTTTGTTCATCTTTATCACATTTTTGATAAGGAAAATCATTTTTTCCTTATTCTCTTTAGGGTGAGTTTGAGCTCTTCTTGCAGGTCTATTCTTTTTTTTTCCCCTTCTGCTTTCTCACACTGTCAAAATAAGCCACTGCTGTCATACAACAATGTTTTTGCCTAATTGCTCTGAGACTAACTCCAGATCAACCCACACTAAAGTATTCAATTTTCTAAAGATTGTCTATGCAGGCATTTTATCAAATTTTTTTAATTAAAAATCAGAAACACAGCGGTCAAATCCAGTTTCTACTAGTAGTAGATAGATGTTAATAAGTTTCAGTTTTGATCAGTGAGGTGGACCCCCCCAACTGGCAGTGCCATTCACAGAGCTGGGCAATTAGCATGGCTTTAATATCTTAGAGGGATCAGAAATATGAAAGCAAAAATACTACAGATGGTTTTCATTAACTATCTAACACCAACTCGGACACATTTTTGGCTTTCCCTGCAGATTCCTGGTGCTGAAAGAGCTTATCTCTCAGCTGTAGTTGTGTTTGGGAGGGGTTGGTGCTTTAGAATGATGAGAAACTGACCAAACATCCAAACGCCCAGGGGCCTCACTCTGTGATGCCAGTAATGAGTGAGGCGTCGGACCCCCTGTTTGTTTGGATTTTACTACAGAAACCTTCCCACAGGGAACCCCGGCAGCATACCTCACTCATCTGAGCTGCTCTCCAGCTGATAGAACAAAAAATATTCAAAGTCAGACACCATGAGTCCACGTTTTAGAGTCCTGAGGTGGTGTATCAGAACTGAGTATAGGAGGCTATGGTTGGTTGAAACAGCTCAGCCTCCATCAAATCGAATAATTCCTGAAGTTAAGAATCAAATTTCTGGGATGATCTGATCAAGTGGTGGTATGTGTACAGAAAACACTCTTCTAAAAAAATAAAAGTTTATATACTCTGCACCCAAATGTGAGCCAAAGAGGATTTGACTTCTCAGCTCAGCTTAAAGAAAAATGTTCACTGGAAGTGCTCTAAATAGCAAAAATGCGGAAATTGTAAGTAGATGTAGTGCTCATCATCAAACCAGTAAAATTGCTCCAGAACATCTTTCTTAAATAAGACTGAATTTCTGTGGCGGTTTGATAAATGTTTTGAAACCCATGTAATTCAAACCAGAGATGGAGCGTGGTAGGAAGATTGTGGATCTCGACGTTACGCAGCTGCTGTGTAAATTATATCCTCTCTCCCCTTAAAAACACAAGAACTTCTGGGCTGGCAGGTCAACAGCGGACTCTCTCTCTCTCTCAGTCTGACCCTCAGATCCTAATATTAAAGCTAATCACTGTGGGGGTCTTTGCTCACAGCATTGCAGATCAGAGTTTTAGGCAAAGATCTCACACGACCAGCTGGCACTTGGACTATGTGGTGGGGGTGACTCTCAGCTACTACCACACTGATTTTTAGCTTAATATCTGTAAAGCTGATTGGTTTATAGCCACTTCTGTGTTTGCCAAGTTTGCTTAACTGTAGCAGCCATGCTGAATGGGGTTGACTCCAAAAGTTAATCAGTTGTAGATGTACATCCAGTGATTACTTTCTGAGAGTTTCAATAAAAATCCATCCTCTGGTTCTTGAGATACTTTGCTAACAGACAAACAAACACATACACACACACACACACACTCAAAAGACAGAGGCAATCGTCAATCGCCCACCTTTCTTGGTGGTGGGCAATAAAAAGCCTAAGAATACGAAGTCTGACAACCCCTGGGGGACTTAGAGGAGAGTTGCACGCATTTCAAGATTATTTATTTCCGAGGCGATTACAACGAGCAGCTGAGTCAGAGCATGGCCTTTTCCTCAAACCTCTGGTGTGTCACTTAATCCTGCAGCTTCTTCCTCTGAGGGTAGACTTGAAAAATGTGAGCCTCTCACATAAAGAGCTCTGCCTCCAGGAAAATTAAAACAGAGACGTATGAGTCTCTGTTTTCTGTTGTCATCATAATTAACTGGGAGAGATGGAGGCTGCTAATGGGCCTATTTGAGTCTTACCAAAAGGCCTGAAAGCAAAAGTTTCAGAACAAATTATAAACTCGAAGATTATTTGTATATTTTATGAGTTCCCTTTTTGCTTTTAGCAAAGTTTGGTGGGAACACCACATGGTCAGACAAATAAACTACCACACATCAATCAACAGACTTTAACTCAGGGCTTGTGACTCTATCTTATTGCCCACTGTTGAAAAGCAAAGGAGGACAATAATATATGTGTGTATGTGTCTGTTTCTTAGCAAAATATGTCATTGAGAAAGTTTGCATGGCAGTAGTTGAGACTGATCCCCAACATATATTCTAAGTGCTATCAGATTGCGCAAGATCTCTGTTTAAAGTTTTAACCGTGAACTATTTAGAGTCATCTTTGTTTGTCTGTTAGCAAATTATCTCATGAAAACACAAGACAGATTTTATTCAAACGTTCAGGGAATAATTACTGAATGCACATCTACTGATGAAACTTTTGAAATCTACCGAAATTAATTTGGCCGCCACAGCCAGATGACTTTAGAAAGTTAAAAAAAAAATGCTGCATAATGTGCTTAATTGTTGGAGTCAACCCTGTCTGTTTGTTAGCAAAATGTCTCACAATCCACTGGATGGATTTCAATGAAACTTTCAGGAAATAATCATTGGATGTACATCTACAACTAAATAACCTTTGGAGCCAACCCAATCCAATGTGGTCGCCACAGCTAATTGACACTTGCCAACACAAAAATGGCTTTAAGTCAACTAGTTGTACAGACAGTGAGCTAAAATATGATCTGGTAGTAGCTGAGAGTCATTCACAACACGTACTTTGAGCTTGACATCTAACAGTCCATGAGGTTGTGCATAATAATCTGCTTTTAAGATGATGTTAGTCTAAAACTGGTAATAAAGGCGTTGGGTGATATGAATGCTGGGCCTTTAATTTGCTTCTGTTCACACCAGCTCCTAGATATGGATGAAATGAATCAGACATATGGTTTTATTGCCCCCCCCCCCTCCCCCTCCCCTGACAGAACTACTCCCTGTTCCTCACCAACAGCTGTTGAGCAGCAATCATTATGAACAACATAAGACTCTCAGCAAAAACTGCAAACAGCCGTAATGTAAAGCAGAAAAGTTGGTCAGAGTTCACTACAATATAATAATAATAAAAAGCACATATATAGAGAGAGAGAGAAAGGACATGCTTTACATTACAGTCATGGAAGAATTTTCCATTAAAAACACACTCAGAGGACAACAACAGATCAAACCACTTCTTGTGGCTGGGCGCCCTACTCTGCCTCCACAAACGTGACCCACATACGAAACTGCTGGGAAAGTCTTTTTAAATTTAACACGACAGGAGCTGCTTCTTAGCAACACCAATTATCAGCTGCATCTCTATTAATCACAACAACAGCATGCCTCCCTCTAGTGCCTGGATTTGCATGCAGACCTGCTGCTGATTAATTTGGTTTTTATTCTAAGAGGTGAACTTTCATGAGTCATTTAGGTGGCTCTAATTGATATTCACTGCGTTTCCTTTTTTTAATGACGGGCAGGCTTTAAAATGTGAGAAATACGCCACTCAGAAAGAGTGAATTAGGGAGGGAAAAAAAACTTTAAGGTGTATATTGATAAAGACAAACTCGTGCGAACTAGTTTGATAGACAAAAAGTTGTGCGCTTCAAACTTCCCCTCACCTGAGGCGCACGCGATTATTCCAATCCAAGTCCGGCAGAAAAACGTGAAATCTGTCTTCATCTCCAGATCTCCGGTCCTGAAGTGCAGAAAGCTTGAAGTTCGTGCTGAAAACTGTGAGAAAAGTTGGTGGCGATGAAGATCCGCGGACGTTTTGAAGGAGAAATGGCGGGGATGCTCAGGTGAACTTCGGATAGGTCGGTGCGTAAAAGTGGACTCTGCTCGGCGCACTGAGTCGGAGGGCTGAGAAAGTAAAAAAAAAAAAAAAGTTTTTTCCTTCTTGTCAAAAGGATGCATAAGGCACTGAATGGGATTTACAATGATTTCCTCTTCCTTTGCTCGTGACTGGAGCGCACGCACCCACCCAGTTTATAAAACAAGCTGAATTGGAGAAGTGTGTGGGAGTGTTAGTGTGTGTGTGTGTGTGTGTGTGTGTGTGTGTGTGTGTGTGTGTGTGTGTGTGTGTGTGTGTGTGTGTGTGTGTGTGAGGGGGGGGGGTCACCCTGACATCCATGACAAATTTCCTTCCTGCTAAATCTCATCCAGTCTTATCCCCTCTGTGTGTGTGTGTGTGCGTGTGTGAGGATGATAAAGGTTACATTAAAAACCAGTAAGGACCAGTTTTTATTTACCGCCAAACTGCTGCCATTGATTTTCATCTCATGGCTTTCTGTAAGAAAGGCGGCCCTGACAACTAAACAGCTCAGCAGGAGGTCTTGATGCCATCAGAAATCCCGACAAAGCCACAGCAGGAGGTTCAGCTCAAGGAGGTGCCAACAAAATGCCACAGTGACACAGCACCACCTCCATAAGGTGCTTGGTTTCCCTCCGAAAAATCTGTACAGGTTAAATATCAGCTGCAGGTGTTGACACAAACTCTTCCTCAGCTTTGGGGTGCCATTTCTTATATCGCCTGCTGCTGAAAGGGGAAAGGAGGCAATAATGTTTTTCCTGTGTGTGTGTGTGTGTGTGTGTGTGTGTGTGTGTGTGTGTGTGTGTGTGTGTGTGTGTGTGAGTGATTTACAAATCTGATAACCCATATTTTATTCACAATGAAACCAGTTCAGTAAATCAGATGTTTAATGTTGGAACAGAGTCGTGTTTCTCACTGTGAAGCATCAGCTCTTCTTTTAACTAGAAACATCCAGGACTTGAGGAGAGCAGCTGCTGGAGGTTTTGGGGGGAATGTTGTCCCATTCTTGTCTGAGGATTCTAGTTGTTCAACAATACTGTTTTTTGCCAGATTATTCAATCCATGATGCACCAAATGTTTTTTGTTTTTTTTATTTATTCATTTTTTTGATGAGAGGTCTGGACTGCAGGCAGGCCAGTTCAGCACCTGGACTCTTCTACTACAAAGCCAAGCTACTGTAATGAATGTCTTGCTGAAATATGCAAGGCCTTCCTTTAAAAAGACATCATTTAGATGGGACCATTTGTTGTTCTAAAACTTGTATTTATTGTTCTGCTTTGGTGGTGCCTTTCCAGATGTGTAAGCTGCCCGTGCCAGAGGCACCGATGCACCTCCATACCATCAGAGAGGCAGGCCTTTGAGCTGTGTGATGATAACAGGCTGGATGGTCCCTCTCTTCTTAAGTATGGAGGGCATGGAGTCCATGGTTCCCCCAAACAATCCCCCCCCCCCCAACACATCCATGTTAGGGAGACTTCTGAGCGTGAATGAAAATCTTCTCCTAAAAAAGCACAACAGTCAGCTGCCGTCAGCTACGTTTCATTATAATCATTATTATTATTATTATTATTATTATTATTATTATTATTATTATTATTATTTTACAGGGAGGGATTTTTGCAAATTGAAAACCTGTGTACACTCAGCTATAAGGTCAAGATGGAGTCAGGTGTTGTGCACTCTGGAGCGAAAACAGACGAGGTGCAGATGTGTTGCTTGTGAACAGTTGTTGCAGGAGCTTTGAGCAGCAGTCCGATCCTGCTGGAGAAGAAAAGGTATGCCAGCTTGAGCCCGTGGAATCACACAGCTTTACCTTCCAGCACCAGGAGTGTGCTGGAAATCAATACTGTCTCCTCCTGGAAATGCATTACAACAACAATCCTGCTCCAAGATTCTTTCCTAACAGCAGAACATCCATCAAACAGCAATCGACTGACAAATTAGAACAATTGTTTTTTGTAGATATTACTACGCTGTTCCCCCCACACTTTTTTCTGAGTTAGGAAGAATCTAGAACGTGTGGGATCTGGTTATTGTGGGCATGTGTTTCCTTCCCTCACGACAATCCACCTCTCTGCCCCTAAAACACAATGTTGTGATTGAATGGTTGTAATTAAAACGTTCCCCTGGTTTCAGCCCTGAAGCTCCCTCAGATTCAGAGGAAAATAAACACTCCGCTGAATCGCGCTGACAGTCGAAGCAAAGCTTTGACCAGAGAGTTACCAAATCTCCTTTCGGATATAAAACAGATAATGTTCCGAATGCACAAAAAACATCTCTTTAATGAGACGCTGCTCGCAATCAGACAACGGTTGACAACGGATAGTATGAAGGACAGCCTCTCTGCTGTGTCAGATGAAAAGGTTGGCGTTGGATAATCCCGCTGGCCTCCTGAGGGACAACCCAAAAAGCTCAAGGACCTGTCCTTGAAGTGCCAGCACTCCACTCGGCCCATCTGCCGGTCAGGAAACAGATTACAGCTCCACAAAGCTACTATCATAGGAAGGATGTGGAGCAAAGCAAAGCTCTCGCCCACTGAAGTTCACTTCCACGATAGGCCTTTTTACGCACCACTCTCCCGGACCCCTTTGAAGGCGCCGCCTGCACTCTGTGAAGTTTTTTGTTTTGATTGTTGCAGCCAAAATTTCTCATCAGCTGTACATCGGGGGGGGATGCCCCTCATCATTAAGCGGGTATGGAGGCCTACCCGAATGCAGAGGCAGCACTTTAGCTCATGAATTATTCACCAAATGTTTAGCTTGAGGGCGCTGCGTATTGACAACATCAATTTGGGAAGCCATAACCTCTGCTTTCTGCTTCAAGTAAAGAAGACGTGAGGTTGGAATTGATTTAAGACTTGTTCTCAGTTTGAAATTAATTTATCCAGTGATTATCGCCCACTTTTTTATATATATTCAACTCTTTAAAGTTGAGTAAAATTTGACTATTTGTGTTGTTGCCTGTGCTGTCTGTTTAAAACCCCACAAACATTGGAAACAGTTTCAGAACTGAGCTATAACCTCTAATTTCCTTTTTTCTGGGGCATTTCTCAGTGTGCCGAGGGCTTTTATGATGGTGAAAGATTCACTTTCAGTTCAGCATCAACTCCTGGGCAGATGATCTTATATCATTTAAGTCTGTGACTCCAATGTGACTGAGGCGACAGGGTAACCCCAAACCATTACATCTCCACCACCGTGCTTCGCTGTTATTTTAAAGTTCTCCCTCAAGGCTCTGCAGTAAACATGTCTCCATCCATCCATCCATCCATCCATCCATCCATCCATCCATACATCCATACATCCATACATCCATACATCCATACATCCATACATCCATACATCCATACATCCATACATCCATACATCCATACATCCATCCAGCCACTGCTTGTCAAGGAGCCAACAGGTTCAGGAAGGACACCCAGACGTCCTTCTCCCCAGCAACACTTCACAGGTCATAGAAGATATAAGATCCCTCCAGCAACTTCTGGGTCCATCCTGGGGGTCTCCTCCCAGTGGGATGTGCCTGGAAAACCTTCAGAGGAAAGCTGCCCCCCTCAGACTGCAGATGCTGCATTTTTCCATTTAGGGTCAAAGGGAGCAGGTTTTCTGTCTCCAGTGGTCAGTGGACGAGAGGCTGGGGACACCCTGGACAGGTCGCCAGTCCATCACAGGGCTGCAAATGAGACAAATAAGACAAACAAGCATTCAACACTCACACCCTGTGGGAATTCAGAGTTACTAATTACTAGGTTAAATTTAGTAGGAGAAATTTGCTTGAAGCTAATGTCACCAGTCTGTAGTTTAAAAAAAATGGAAAACTATTATAGTTTTTGTAAAATTTTGAAAATACTCCAAGAAAACACTTTTTTCCTCCCTAAAAACCATAAAGAAAATTCAAGTTGATTCAAGTTATCAGTGATTTAAATACAACCTGATGTATCTGTTGAATTGTAAAAAATCCCTGGTTATTGCAATTTATATTAAAGCACTGTTCTATGTTTTCCTTCGTGTGACTAATCTGGTTTTGTTTTCTCATATCTGAGGTGGCTTTTGGCCCAATTGGTACGGAGGTTGTTCTACAGGAGGGTCAGAGGTTCGATCCTCAGCCTCTGCAGTGTGCTGAAGTGTCCCTGGGTAAAACAACGAACCAGTCCGGCCCTCCGATATGCTTATCAGTGAGAACATAAGAAGATGCTGTATATATGAGTGTAAAATATGTAGTAGAAAAAAACATGATCTGAGTGTGTGGGTGAATGAGTAACATTGTAAAGAGCTTTGCAGAACCTTGAGAGGTTAAAAAGGCATCGTATACTGGAAGTGTGGACCATTTACCATATCTGCAAGTTGCTGAAAAAGAAGAAAATATCAAAAATAATCACACTCCAAAATAGTCGAGAAAGCACATAACTAAAAGATTTTGAATTTATCACCAAAAGCAGCATTATTTAAAGAGAACCAATTGCTTTGTACCCCTAACTTTTAATAAAAATGTTGCCTATGTGAGTTTAAAATAAGTGTTTGAACGTTGCTGCTTGAAAAACTAAAGATTCAGTTGCATCTCAGAAATAAACATTAGACATTAGATGTGTTTATCCCCGCTGTAGAAGTTAGTAGTCATTTTTAACCAGCTTTACGTTCACATTTACTTCACCAGTCCATCTGAATGCGTAGAGAAACAGTGTGTGTTAACTTCACTGTGAATCCACCGGTTCTAAACAGGCATTTTACCCTAAAAGAGCAAGTTCTCCCTTTCAGCGTGGTTATTTTGTCACCCATTCAATCAGAAGAGCAGGCAGCAGCATCCTGCCGAGCGTGCCCCAGAGGGCTGTCAAAAAGCCCAGAGACGACCCTGCTGTCACTGTTTGTCTGACCTTTCACCTGGCGGGAGGAAACAGGACGTCGGCGCTCCAGTGTGTTTGTGAAGATAACCCAAATCCCGCCTATTCCTGCAGTTTGACTGTCAGGAACGGCTCACGTGCTCAAAGAAAAAAAGAAAAAAAAATTCCAGTCCAGGTGCAGCAGTCAACAACAACTTTTTTTATTTTTTGGTGTGTTTTTGCTTGAGACTGGTTTTAGACCGCCATCAACCAAACTGTGCTCTGATGATGCTTAAAAACATCCCCGATTAGTTCAAACCGGGCCGAATTTAAACTTCCACAGGTTATAAATGGGAGCAAAGCCTTAAAACTTTAATAATAATTACATTAAAACAAAAAACAAGAGAAAGAGATAAATTGATTTGGTTTATTTGAATCAGCAGGGTTCATAACATGGAGATGCAGAACTCCAACATGCAACAAGAAGATACAAAACATGAATATGAGTTTAAAATTAGGCACAAATAATAACTACAGAGTGCATTTTTCCTATAAATGACCTGAACCAGAAACTCTGAGGCGAGAAACCATCATATTTGAGTCTCATGTATAAAACATGAAGCATTTAATCAGATATAAAATGGCAGTAAAGTGCACAATTCCTTCTGAAGTGATTGAAAAGCCTTTCCACAAGTGCAAACAAGGATGGTCTGATTTGATGAGAGGTAATTACATAGAATCTTATTGGTAAAAGCAAAAAAACAAGCCTCTATATATATTGAAGATAATTGCTGTAGAGCTAATAAACCATAAAATGCTGATCTAAGCTGTAATAGTGTTTAATAAAGAGCTGATTGATCCTGCAAACTGAGAAGGCTTCTTCAGTATGATTACATGAAAAATATGAAAACAGCAAAAAGAAAAAAAAAAACAGTAATCGTGTAACATGATTATGTGCGAACTGAAACAATAATTACTCGCTTCAGTTACTCAGAGCGACCGGGGGGTAGTGGAGGAGTCTAATGAGCTGGGGTTTGTGTCTGCTGTCACTGATGCACGGGCTGAAGAAGGGGAACACTTTGCCCCTCGGCCCGCTGCAGAACGTGTACAGCAGGCTCATCTCGTCTGCGTCGTAGAAGGACACCCTCCTCTCGTCACAGTCCAAGTAAACGCCGATCCTCTGCAGCGGCGACCCAAGCTGCAGCCTGGTCCACGGCTGCGTGCCGGCCCAGTACTCGTTCCCGTTGCGCAGCCGCAGGGTCCAGTAGCCGCTCTCGGGGCTCAGCTTGATCCGAGCGTGCCTGTTCACGGCCTCCGAGGCCACGCCCAGGTCCCACTTCGGGCTGCAGCCCACCTCTACCTCCCAGTAGTGCCGGCCCGACTGGAAGCTCTGCGCAGCCAGGATGTTGACGCACTGCAGGAAGCGCTTGCTGTGGCTCTTGTGCGGGGTTATGACCTCGCACTCGACGGCTATCATTTTGTCCCTGGAGACGTAAATGCTCGGGTGGGCTGTGTCGACGTCGAACGTCAAAGGAGACGGACCTTTGGAGGAAAAAAAAATGAATAAAATGAAATGGACATAAGCAGAAAAATTTACAGAAGCTTCCAGTAGGAGAAATAAAAAATAAATAAGTTAACACTTTAAACTGACTCCACTCAGAGTGAGCTCAGTCATTTCTCCATAATTACTCCCAGTGTTGTGGCAGAACCGGTTCTATTTGAGTTTAATGAAGCACATCAGAGGGGAAATTACCTGGCTTCAGAGACTTGAACATCCTTCTCCAGGTGATGTACTGCAGCGGAGCCAAGTATTTGTTGCTGAAAGCGTTTGTATTAAAATCCGAGGCAGCTTCCACCTGCGCACAGGGTCTGTCGACGACATGCATTTCATTAGGCACAGGCAACCTCCGAACGAACACTAATTAGACGAAGCGGTAAAAGATAAATAAATAAATAATACGACAGGAGCAAAGAATGCCTTAAGCGTTTAATGTGGCGAAGCGCTGCTGTGGGTGCTTACCTCAGCTGTGGGAACTGTGGGGAAAGAAAAACAAAGAAAAAAATCATTTTAAACTTCATGTTTCATGCAGTCAAAAGTTTTACATTCAGTGAAATTCTGACTTTTATTTAAACCTCAGACGGTACGCAGTGCACTGTTTATTCTTTTATTGACTATTCCTGAAAATAAAGACATTTCTAACTAAAAAACCTAGAGTTCTTTAAAGGAATGCTTATCGCCCACAAGTTTTACACTAAGATCATTTCACGATGAGAAACATCAGTTACAGCCGATTTGGTCAAACCTTGTAAATTACGGTAACACTGTGAGATCTGGAGAAATGAGTCGACTCTCATCAACACCCATGACAATTTAAAGCAGTTTAGTGTTTTGTAAGGTCAGCTGGCTGTGACGGCCATCTTGAATTGGGTTGACTCCAAAAAGGTAATCAGAAGTACAGCCAATCATTACTTTCTGAGTTTCATTCAAATCTGTCCAGTGGTTCATGAGATACTTTACAAACAGACAAACTGAGTTGATGCCAACAGTTAAAGCCAAAGGTTGTTTTTTTTTTTTTTGTTTTGTTTTTTTTTGGGGGGGGGGGGTTTCATCAACAGCAGCAGGCCATAAAAAGATATTATGATATGGATTTTATTGGGAGCATAATGTTTGTCATTCTGTTTTGTTTTCTTTTCCCCAAACAATAAGCATGATGTTAAACTGCAACCATTTTCCAATCAAAATGTGATGCGTTTACATTTTTTTTAGATTTGATGGTTATATTCTTGCAAAGCACTTCAACACAGCATTCCTTTTTTTACACTTCTTGGTACTGCGAGTTCTTCTAGCCACACACACACACACACACACACACACACACAAAAACCTTATCACAGGCTGCCGGCAAAAGAGCGATAATAATTTGGTTATAAAAAGCCTCCACCTCGGTCAGTGTGACTTGCGCCTGCTGCAGCAGCTGGATGTTGCTCTCCAGTTCGCGTACAGCCAACTCCGAGGCCTCCAGGTGGCACTGCGCCTTCTGCAGCTCCTCCTCCTGCTCCCGCCTCAGCTGCTCCAGCAGGCAGGTCTCCTCGTCCTGCAGGATTCGGTGCAGAGCTCTGAATTCACCTTTGACACGGGCCTGCAGATCCGTCCCGACTCTCTGTGACGAGAAGGGACTGATGTTACGCGCAGAAGCACCGATCGGAAAATAATTTTAACATTTTTATTTAACCAGCCCCAAACGCTGTCATGTGATTTACAACCATTAATATGACTCGAGAGCAACAAGAGAGAAGCAACGAAACCCCAACTAGGCCCATGAAACATTCATGGAAGAGGAATATTGGCTTTTTGTTTCCGAGTCAATTCTCTCATGACATGGCAGCCAATTTGCTAAAAAAAAAAAAAAAAAAAAAATTATATCAAGCTAACAAACACCCTTCATCACAGCAAACTAAAATATCAATAAGCAAGCCCTTTGGTATTGCTTTTCTTTTATTGTGTTAAAAAAAAGGAACCTGAGTGCTGCTTCTAAATGTCACAGTGAAAACAACAGAGTTTTAAACAGTGTTGATATTCATACCTGAGACTGAGTTTTATGCTCAGATCAGTCAGCTGTAGATGTACACCCAGTGATTACTTTCTGCGAGTGATAAGTATGTGTTTCTTGGTGCAGATTATCAGACCGAAATGTTCCAGGAAAGCACCAACATGATTCCAACACGTTCAAGTGCCTAGCAACTCACAGACAACGATGCTAAACTTTTTAAAACGTAAGCAAACAGCTATTGTTTGCTTTGGAAGCTGGTTTCCCTGTCTTCTAAGCCCATCATACACCGCTACTCTCAAACCCTCTGCCTCCCATCTGCCTATTGTGCTTTTAATGTGTTTTTGTCTCTGTCAACTCTGCAGGTGCAGCGTTATCTATTGTGTGAAAAAGTAAAAAGTTTTTGGGTTTTCTTGTTGGCGTAACACTTGTTTTATTCCCAGCTCACAACTCTAAATCAGAAAGGCATTTCTGCCTCTAGGCGTACGATCATTTAAAATAAATAATCAAAGCACAAACTGTCAACACACGTGTAAACACCACTAATCAAACAGAGGGACATTTTTATTTTACTTCCATCTGTTAAGTGCCACTTTGTGTTTGGATTCCCAGACGGATGTACCTTTATGGTATTCATCTTGTCTTTGTCTTTGCGAATGCTGCTGCTGATGTCCTCCTTCCTCACATGCTGCCTCTCCAAAGTCTCTCTCAGCTGGTTCTGTGAAGCCACACGCAAATGAAACCAGAGTGGAGATAAAAATAAAATAAAGAACATAAAACAGGGAGTGGCTGCGCAGTGGATCAAGGACATCATTGTTAATTATAAAACTGTGGAAAACAGACGGGCCAACAGTAACAACTACCTGTAAACACCTTGAAATAAGAGACAGCAGTGGAAGGAAATGTGACAAACGTTACGCATTCCTTCAGGAAATGCTGTGCTTTTATTTCCTAATGAGTGTGTGGTCTAAAACAAAAATTAAAAAAAAAATACATGGTTCACCCTTTTTCGTGGCCTATTCTATCACCTGTCGCATGTCTGTCGCTTCTAATTCAGTAACATTCAACTCAAAACTAACAGTAAACGAAACTATAGTTGAGTTATTTAGATGGTGTTCATTTATTTATTTTTTCATAATCAGTGTTAAGTGACTGGCTGGTTGGGCAAATTATTTTTAAATGTTTAAGAAAAAAAACAGGAAATAGCCTGGAATCGCAATTATTTTCTTAAACTCTACTCTTATCAAAACCTTGAGTATGGTACAAATAAATTCAATACTTTTAAAAACTTTAAGACTGAAATAACTCCAGTAAAATACAAAGGAGAGTTATTTTTTTTGCACAAACTGTTGTCTTAAAGACAAAGAACACCATTTCAGCTCAAGTATCGTTGTGATTCAGTCCCTGCAGGGGGGACATTCCTGAGTAATGGCACTTCCGAAAAACAGTTCTACTAATTCTTGGAAGACTTCTGCTTTCAACTTTCTCAGCTTCAACGAATCAAAGACACCAAGTTTAGCAGAATAATCGATCCAGCACTGCGTCAGCCTGTGTTGCACGGTGTTTCGGTAAAGCAGAGCCTTGTGGACTTGCATATATGACTAAGAGATAAATGTTCTTATCAACGCCCGGGTATGAAGGCAGATCACTAATTTGTTTACACAGAATATTAAGCAACTCCCTGTTGCAGCCTGGAAAACAGAACAGCTGTATTCGTCTAATAATTTTAGATGCATTGAAGCATCTAGATGGTTTAATAGTTCTGTATTGATCCATACTGATCCACCTTTTGAGGGAACGTTAGACATCCTGTCCTATAAAGTATTAGGAAAGGGAGTGGAAAATGAACTTTGGCTTTAACCAGTGCAGCAGGACACGTCAAAGGTGGAGCTGTAGTGACAAAAGGACAGATGTGGAGTGAAACATGGAACACAGCTGTAGTGAGCTTTTACAACTCCAATGTAAAGAAAAAGCTGCTCATCAGTAATTGATTCATTTACTTTGGAGTGTGGGGTTGTTTGGCTTAGATATAATAGCTCTCTGATAAATTAATAGCCAGAAGAATGACGTTAAGATACACACGGCAGAGGCAAATGCGCAAACAGTGCATGAACTCGCCTCGAGTTTCTTGACGTAAGCGTCCGAGGTGGAGGCTCGGACCTTCTCGACCATCGCCGCCACGAGGTAGTTGGTCTGAAACTGCATGGGGCTGAACTCCCTGCGGCACTGTGGGCACGTCACGGGCGTCCGTGCACCCCTGCAGTACCTGGAGATGCAGGACTTGCAGAAGTGGTGCATGCAGGACAGCATGACGGGCTCCCTGAACAGGTCACAGCAGATGGCGCAGGTCAGGTCCTCCTTCAGGCTCCTTCTGGTGGATGAAGCAGCCGCAGCAGCAGCAGCAGCAGCAACAGCAGCCATACTTCCTCCCCCAGATCTCTTCACAGGGAGGAAACGAAAGCAGAGATTAACTAATGGCTAAGTGCTTTGTTATTTTGTATGGTCAGCTGAAAATAAACACAGGAACAACCCGTCAACACCGCAGAACTACATGTCACAAACTAATGATAAACAGGGTCAACGAACTAGTTACTTCTGTGCTACCATGTTATAACAAATGGCACTTTTAAGTATAAGGTCGAGCCATTTCGAGTGGTTAACCAGGGTGACCGGCAGAGGAAATCAGGCGATAAATCACGCGGCTCAGTAAGCTACTTGTGTTTTGGTCAGCTGGTTTGTTAGCACTGCCTGGAGCCTGTTAGCATTTAGATCCACTCAGCCGCCTGTAAAAGGCTTGAATTAACACCAAACATAGGCTACCTCCTCTGTGGTCACCACTAACGATGTTTACGTAATACTTTAATGAACTTACGTCGACTTTTGTTGAGAGAAATGTGAGCCTAAACACTTCAAACTCTCCTCCCGTCCAACCCACCGCGCCAGCTCCTTCTTCTTCTACTGTTGTTTTTGATGTCAGCTGGAAATAAAACGCTTTTGTAATGTGCGCATGCGCGTACTGTAAATCCGCGTTTGATTGGTCCGTTTGAATCCCTGCAGAGCTGCTTTTACTTTGAAATACTTTGAATAGAATAGAATAGAATAGAATAGAATAGAATAGAATAGTCCTTTATTTAGGAAAAAAAATTGCATCCAAGATAAATGCACCATAAAAACAAAATGCACTACACCAGAACTTGCAAAGTAGATTTTTGAATGCAAACTTTATGAAATAAACTAAATCAATACAAGTGTACACATTTGTCTCTTTCATATAAAGTTTGAGACACATTGTGTTTGAAACCTAAAATAAAAAAGGCTTCTATTCATGACAATGTTTGAACCTTTTCCGTTCATTATAAACAATCTGCAGAAATGCAGAATAAAAGGGCGAAAATTAAAATGTAAAACAGTGTATTAAAATGATCCCAAATTACTTACAAATTTAAAAGTTTGTTGGTGTTTGTATGTCTTTATTTGCCAAGCCCTTCTGAGTAAAATTTCAAAACAAATCTTACTTTGATCAATTATGTATTTATGTGTTTGTTTATTTATACTCCCATTGAATGAAGAATGAAGAAGTCTGACTCAAGTTGCTTTCATCCCATCTTTACAAAAAAAAATGCTTTGATGGTATACTGTAACTCTACTGAAAGAATAGTAAAGGACTTGTGATTCATGACTTAATAAATGTGTCCTGCTCTATGGTGTTTTCATAGAGTTGGTGGACTCGTAAAAGATGGGCCTTTTGATGGTTTTTACAGAAAGTGAGAGTCTGGGAGGATGAGATATCCTGACTTTTACTCACATGCACATGTAGCGCTGTGACCTTTGTCGAGGTTGAAAAGTCTCCCTCCCATCACTCTGTTCTTAGCTCGGATTCAGGATTGAATTATGGTCTTTACAGCACTTTACAGCAGTCAGTAAAAAACACTAACTCTATTCTCTGAGTCATTTCTTGATCTCAGTTGTTGATTATTGTCCTTCATTGTAGGATCCAGGGCTGCTGTCCAAGGCCTTTCTTACAGACTTATGAAAAATAAAAAAACAAATCCTTGCATTCCTTTTGGTTTATTCCACTGCGGCGATTATGTTGTGTACTTAGTGTCCAAGCAAATTCAGCAACTTCATTTTAACCTCATCTACACGCCTTCTTTTCTCTCCAGATTGGACGGCTGCGGATTAGAGAAGGCTGCAGGCTTTTTGTCTTCCTGTCGTGTCCGACTGACCGTCGGCCCGATTCAACAGGATGACTTTGACCGTGATCTTTAAATGATGCCTGGAAGAGAGGACTCCATTAATATTCTGGGAGAACAAAAGACGGAGGTCCAGTCGGTGAGCAGAACTGGATCCCAGACGAAAATGTGCTTCAGAATTGAACAAGCTATTAAAAATTCACACAGAAAGCAAAAATTGCTCCAAATTAAAGTTTGATTTGGCCATCAGTCAGCTTGATGTTACATAAAACTTGCTAAATCTTACATTAATGGGATTAATGTAATAGAAATTGTAGTTCCTACAAGCCAACTTCCCAATAATAAAAAACAAGCATAAATTCCAGGCAAAGAAAAATAACCCTCCCATTATTATGGCATAATTCATTTTAATTTGCCTTTACACTGATTTTTGTCTACACCGAAGCAAAAATTTTCTTTACCAAAGATGTGAAATCCCTGATCGAGGCCATTTTTTGTCCGTCCAACAGACTGAACAACTGGTCCTCCTCTCAAGTGAACTGAAACCCAACAGATTAAAGAAATTCCTTGAAGAAAACACATTTCACCCTCTGCCTGCAAGCCAGGGTGTGAAACTGAGATCATTTTATGTTGAAAAATTACTTATAGCAATTTCTGTCAAATCCTAAAAAATTACATCGTGCAGAACCGATGTCAATATCGCAAAATCTTACGCCATTTGTTAGAGCTCAGAGAATGTGACAGGGATGACTCTCAGCTACTACCACACAACATCTTAGTGCCGTAATTGTGAAGCTGGCTGAATTTTATACATATTTCTAAGGTCAATTAGCTGTGGCAGCCATCTTGTATTGGGTTGACTCAAAAGTTGATCAGTTGTGGATGTGAATACAATTTTTTTTTTTTGAGATTTTCACTTAAATCCATCCAGTGGTTCATGAGATATTTTGCTAACAGGCAAAGGGACAAACAAGGACACCCGCCCACACAAACACAGACAATTACAATATCACCCGCCTTCCATGGCAGCACATTGGCTGCTAATGAAAAAAATAAGTGAACTTAAAAACATTTTTAAAGATATTTGTTTGTTTAATTTAAACAAATTATTTGCAGTAATTGCAGATTGTAAAACTCTTCAGGTTTAAAACCTGAAAATTTTCCCAAAAAGAGCAGCTGCCCTCATTGTCTTTCAGTTGGCAGCTAATATGAAGGTGATCATTAGTTTAATTGGACAAAGACAGACGAGGAGGGGAAAAACACAGAAGTGAGATCAGTTTTCATTCTGGAGAGACGCTGACTGAGTCTTCAGGCGAAATCGGGGGAACACCCCACACAAACCTTTATCTTAGAAATCCAATTAGCAAACTTCCCAGAATGTCAGTCCCGTCAAATCAATGTGTTTAATCTCTGCCGAGGTTCAGACGTTCATCCGTCTGCATTACAACATGTCTGAAAAACACCAACAGCTTAAAGCCAACTAGAG
The DNA here is from genome assembly GCF_001649575.2 of Kryptolebias marmoratus. Lineage (NCBI taxonomy): Eukaryota > Metazoa > Chordata > Actinopteri > Cyprinodontiformes > Rivulidae > Kryptolebias > Kryptolebias marmoratus. The sequence goes on along the minus strand of NC_051438.1, from coordinate 13,323,211 downwards.
ACACGTGTCTCTAGTTGGCTTTGAGCCAACTGCATTTTCTGTAAAAATCCAGTGTGAATGCTGAAACTTAGTTGGTAAAGGTACAAGAGGCAGAACACTAGCTAAAAGCTAAAGGAAGCAAAATGGTAGCTCAAAGTAGCAAAGGGCTAAACACGAGCTAAAAGCTTTACTAGCTTCGCAAAAGGTTAACTAAAAGCTTTAAAAACAAAACAACAAAAAAAGCAACAACAAAAAAATTTATCCAAACAAATAACAGGCTAGCTAAAGACTCAAAGGACCAGAATGGTAGTTAAAAATTGGTCTAAGAAGAAAAAAAAGAGAAAGTGTGCAAAAGGAAGCTTTATGTGTACATATATATATATATATGTGTGTGTGGGGGGGGGGGAAATTGAAGAGATCTCACAATAATTGTAAATAAAGTTAAATGCTTTGAAAAGTTAAAAAGTTACAAAAACAAACAAAAAAATCACATGTGAATAATTGTCTGTTCTTTACTTAAACACTCATTAACACACACTGCCAACACGTAAAAACACGAGCAATAACTATAAAAGATGTGATGGAAAAAGAACCAAATGAAAATTATTAAACAAAAGTAAATTTTTTTAGTCAATGGGGGGAAAAAAAAAATCCCATTGATATAAGAACCAAAAATAAAGTGACCCTCTGGAATCACAATGAAGGTGAAATTACAGTCAAGAGTTTTCAGTCAGTGGGAGGTCGCCTTAAAAAACACAGATTTATAAATGTCTGACCTTCATAACACTTTGTGGAAGTCTATAATGGCACCAATACAGATTTCTGAGGACCCCAGAAAGAGTCTACGATCAGGCGGCTCGGAAAGGTTATAAAAATGATTGAAAGGACTGGAAAATTTAAGAGTGCTGTCACCCTCCTCAGGAAAGGTCAACCGACACGCACCAGTCCAACAACAGGCTGTGTAATAGTCTTCAAGATCACAAAGAATAAATCCACAAAGGCCAATGCTGGAATATAATGTTCACAAATCCACCATCATGAGAACAATAACAACAGTGGCTCACCGTTTGAGCCGCTGTCTCTCTGGGCTACGACTGTTGGAAACACAGATTTGAGAGGAAAGAAAGGTAAATTTTCGGTTGCAGTCATGCTGAATTCGGAGTATTTGTGACTCAGCAAATAGCGGGTCGTGTAGCCAGGCTGGTTTTGAAAACTCTATCTTAGGCCACGCGTATTATTTCGTTGCTCACCTCCACCCACCTTAGCTGCCCCCTGCGTTCAAAGTTTAATCTACTGGAGTACACTTCGGAAACGAGGACAGGCAGATTTGGACCAGTTTTGAAACTATTATTAGATATCTGAATGTTCTCTGAATAACCCACGGCAGAAGAAATTTCACAACTGCAGTTCGCCAATTCATATGTTGGCCTAAAAACAGAAAGCAGAGTAGGTTGTGCTTTCTCTACAAGCAGCATTTGCTTCAATAGAATGAGTCAGACTTTCATATCACTAAGAGTCTGTAGGGTGTCCTATAGAAGACCTCACATCATCGATACAAAGATTTAATGCTGGAACATAAACTTGTCAAAATGACTGCACATTGACTAGTAATAACAAAAACAAAAGCCGTCCTACGTTTGAGAGCTTGTCTGTAGCTTGTGTTGGAGAAAATAAACAACACTATGCCATTTTTTAGCATGGTGAGGATGCACCACCGGACATCTAAGAGCATCGCAGACCTGCTAATGCTCATTGTAATTCCACTATACTCATCGTTTGTTTTTTCACTTATTCAGTGAGGTGTGGAGGTGAGCCCCAAGTAGTGTCAAGTGCTCAGTCCGTGGCAGTGTGACCCAATCCAGGGATGGTGGCCGGTGAGAGCTTGAATTTGATTTATATACAGTGACCCTCAGATACCTTATCTGAAAAAAAAGTCATGCTCTGTATGAAAATAATGTCAAGTGCTCATTATGTTTCGAGTAGTTTAGGTTTTATTGTGTCATCTCTGAGCCCACAGAGCTCCTCGGTTGTTCCTGCTGTCAGCTCCACACACACCTGTTTATCGTTTGTAATCAGCACACCTGTTTTCAGTCTGTAATCCCTCGTCTCTGTGTTTATACGCTTCTCGGTGGGGCTCGTGGTTGCGTCTCGAACTGTGCAAATTTACAACTCAGCTGGGGCCTTTCTGTGTTGGTTTTTGCCTGTTCTCCCTCCCTGTGTGTGCGTGGTTTCCTGCCACAGTCCAAAAAACAATCATGTTCAGTTAATTGGCGACTCTAAGTTGACTTCAGGTGTGTGCACGTGGAGGCCTGTGATAGATTTGAGGCCGTGGTGTACCCCCACCTCTTCTTCTTGCCTGCATTTGGGTCCATTCAGCCAACATTCATGACGATAAATTGTCTTTGTAATGAAAGCACTTCATATAAATACATCAACTCCACTTTTTTTTTTAACTCAATGCACCTCTCCCTCTGAAAAAGGGTTTATTTGAATTCTGACCACGTTGCTTCTGAGTCCAAGTTTTAGTCCGAATAAGCACTTTTTTTCTTCACACAAGTGGGTTTCTCTGTTAACAGAGCTGTTTGGTGGCCACAATTTGAGTTTCATCTGCATCGTGAATATGGAAATGCTCCGAACTTTCATCTTAAATAATCCAGCTTTAACTGGTAGTTTATGCAGATTCAGCTTCCTCCATCAGTGATCATAACGACCAGTCAAGACATTTCCCCAGCCTTTATTTTCCCTCGGAGATGATCGCTCACTGCTCTCTTTCGCAGGTTTTAATAAAGCCTTGGACAGTTCTTGGCAGTTTTATTTTCAGCAGTCTGCTTTGTTGTTGTGTTTTTCAGATGCAGATGAATAATTCGAGCCATTTGAGATTTTTTTGGGGGGGTTTTTATGACCACAGGATGTGTCTTGTGTTAAAGAAGGAGGAAAGCTGCTCTCTGAATCCGTTTGGGTTAAATAACTGTAGCATGTTTTCCGTTAGGAGGTTCTTTTTGAGCTTAATCCTACTTTTTTGTGACAAGTAAACTTGAAATGTCATCCCCTTTAACAAATAAATGCTTGGAAATAATATTTTGTTTTAATACGTTGTTTCTTTATAGAACCTTAGACTTGGTCTGACAACACGGCGGTCTGTTGGGAGTTTTACATCACGACTGTAACGATGAGCTTGTTGGAAACCTGCCGTGCCGCAGTCTGAGCCCTCCTCCCTGCAGTCTTACAGACCTGACAGATTTCTCCCTCCCCGAGGAGGCCAGAGGTGGCCCTCATCAACAAACGCATTCACTGAGGTCAAGTAGAAGTCTTTCAAAATCAATGAAGCCAATATTTATTTGGACTCCAGAGAAGATCCAGGGATATCAGGACGCCGTCCAGACAATACTTTTTTTTTTTTACAGGAATTACAGGAATTAGTTTCCAAGGCAACCAACTATATTAGTTATTTTTTTATGACTCAACCCATAAATTCTTGGTTTTATGCATAATTAGATTTTTTTTTTTAAATCTGATTAAATGAGGTCTTCCTAAGCATCATATGGGCTGTGAGTACAATGAAAGGATGTCGCAAAGAGTTATCCTAATGTACTTTACTCTATTGGCCAACGCCCAAATGCAAAGGTGGGCGATAATGTTTTTGTGTGTGCCTGTTAGAAACATATGCCATGAACCAATGGACAGATTTTAATGAAGCTTTTCAGAAAGTAATCATCCTGCCGACTGACCTGTGGGGTCGGTCCAATTAAAGATGGCCACCACAGCTAATTTGCTTTAGCCAACACAAAAAAGACTCCCATAACTTTACAGAAATTGAGCTAAAATTTGATGTGGTAGTAGCCATTCACAACTCATACTCTGACCATGACGTCTTGTGATGTCGAGAATGACATCATTTCCAACAGCTTCAGCACCTTCATTTCTCACAGAAGCCATGGAAGCCAATCCTGAAAAAGATGCTAGGCCCTTTGTTTAACTTTTGTCCTTCGCTCAGGCGTGACCTGCATCATCCTGTGTGTTCAGTATCCTCCTGCTGTCCGCGTTTAAAAATAAATAAATCACCCCTTAAATGAAGAACTCAAGAAGTTTTATTTCCCACTGATCCTGCACAGAAGCAGCAGAGCCGAAGCATGTCAAGATCTACAGCTCAGCCTAAAAATAACTTCTCATTCACCAGCAACTTTTGTCTATTTTGGGTTGTCATGGAGCTCACACAGACAGGAGCTTGTGAGTGTTTAGCTTTTTTTTTTCCTTCTTCTTTTTCTTTTTCCTAAGCTTTATGGTCTTCCAGGGAAATTATCCTAATCTGCGGCTTATTGCGAAGTTAATTTACAGGATGATGCGCAACACAGACGAGAAGACGTGCTGAATACTGCTCATTTGAGAGCAGAATGGAGCGGTGATGAGGACAACCAAATGAGACAACAATGAAGACACTTTATTGATATTGAAGATGCCTCGGCATCACCAAGCAGGGGACCGTGGGGACGAATAGGAGTGCCGCGGGGAGGGGGATGAATAAAAGGTTCTGATAAAAGTGCAAATATCACCGGAGATATAACCAATGCAGCTAGGGTCCGAAAATCCAACGTACATCGACTTTCTTATAAAGATCAATAGTAATTATGGGAATGCTTGTTTTCCTGTTTGCTTTTTTTCATACTTTTCTTGCAATCTAACCTGCTACTTGGTGCTATTTGAGCCTTCGGTTGCCAATTTGTTCAGCTCATTTAGAAAATGGATGGTGTAGGTTTTTGTAACTTTCACACTTTAAACTTCATTGACCAATTTTCTCCCCAAAGAAATACTTTCCTTTCAGAACCATTGATCTAAAACCGTAAAACCGTCAGCATGCTTGTTCTGTTTTGTCTTCTCGTGCTACTTTTAGCTTTTGCTGCCAGCTTTCAGTTAGCTCGATATCGGTAATTTTGACTGAGTTGTAGCCATTTTCGTATTGGCTGAGGCGGCCATCTTGATTTTAATCAGTTGCAGACACACACCCAGTGTAAACAGTCTGAGAGACTCTTTAAACTCTGTCCAGTGGTTCGCGAGATATTTTGCTAACAGACAAACAGAGTTAACTCCATTTTTTTCTTTGCGGAAGGAAATGGCACTCAAAGTATGCCTTAGGGATGACTCTCAGCTACCAGCATACCGCATTCTAACTCAGTATTCATACAAGTGGCTGAACTGGAGCGGCAGCCTTCAATTGGATCGGCTCCAAAAGTCAACCAGTTGTATTTGCGCCTCTGATCATTCATTTCTGAGAATTTCATTAAAGTGCGCCCAGTGGTTGCTGAGATATTTTGCTAACAAACAGACCAATGCGCAAACAGACACTATCCCACCCCCACCTCACTCCCCCCCAAAATAAGACACGATCGCCCCTTTTCGCCTTCAGCGGCGGGCGACACTGGAGCCATCCCCGGACGTCTCCCTTTAAAACCTCTGCTCCAGCCCACCTGAGCGCAGTGGAGGCGCAGTGGAGGCGCAGTGGAGGCGCAGTTGGCCAGCGGACTCGGATGTGGGCGCTCGCTCCGGACCCGGGGACGCACGCGATGCGCACCCCGGGCTGAGAGGAGGAGCCTCGGCTGCCCTCCGCACTCGTTCCGCCGCCGCCGCCGCCGCTCCCGAGTGAAGACCCGCTCTCCAAAGTCGAGAAAGGCGGCGAAAGGTGAGTGCGTTCCGTCCGCCCGTGCCCGTGTGTGTGTGCGCGCGCGCTTCGTTTAGACCGTGAATCCTGTAATAACCAGGGTGTTAATTTTCTATACGTCCTCGATGGGGGAGAGAGAAATCGGCAGTTCTCCGTTCTTGTTGCACGTGCGTAATTTTGGAGATGACTGGTTCTTTTCAGGGCAGGTTGTTGGGAAGAAGAAGAAGAAGAAGAAGAAGAAGAAGAAGAAGAAGAAGAAGAAGAAGAAGAAGAAGAAGAAGAAGGAAAAAAAGGAAAAAAAGACGAGGCGGATGATTTTGCACCTGTGTGGATTCAGCTCTGAGTGCGCAGTTAGAGGCGCTGCAACGAGCGCGTGCGAGAAAGTTGAGCAAATTGGCCCAAATTACGCATCAATGCATAATTATATTGGGGGTGAATAACCTCATCAGGGTCTGACAGCGGCGGGGGGGCTGAGGGGTTTCTGCTCCAGCAGGTGAAGAACGGGATCCAAAAAGAGCTGGTTTCTTGTTGTCGGTGTGTGTGTGTGTGTGTGTGTGTGTGTGTGTGTGTCGGGGGTGGGGGGATATGTATCGATGACTGTGCACGCGTGCAACCCATAGGGTCTGGAACGCTTCCCTGGCGATCAATGGGCGATAACGTTGTTGCCGGTGTCTGTCTCTGTGTGCGTCCCCTCGTCTCACGAGCCACTGGATGAATTTGAATGAAACTCTCAGGAATCAGTGGTTTGATGCACATCAAATACCGATTAAACTTTGAAGTCGACCCAAATCAAGATGGCCGCCCCAGCTAAGCGACCTCAGCATACACAAACATGGCTACTAACCAGTCAGTTTTACAGAGATTGGTTTAAAAGTTGCCGTGGTAGTAGCCGAGACCGATCCCCTACTTTGTACCCCAAGAACAAACGAATCATGTTAGATCTGTCCCTAAAACTTTGTCATTGACTATTAGAATCAGCTCTGTCTGTCTGTTAGCAAAATATCTCACAAACCTCTTGATGAATTTTATTTAAACTTTCATAAAGTAATCATTGGGTGTATGTCTACAATTTATTAACTTTTGGAGTCAGCCTGATTCAAGACGGCTGCTACAGCCAACTCACCTTAGAAAACACAAAAATGGCTATAGTGGAGTCAGTTTTATAGATATTGGGCTAAAATTGGTGTGGTAGTGGCTGAGAGTCATTCGCAACACATACTCCAAGCTCTATACCTTGCAGAACGTCTTTGCTTAAAACTTTGCAGTTAGCTTTTGGCATCGACTCTGTTTGTCCGTTAGCAAAATATCTCATGAACCACTGCATGAAATTTAACGAAACTCTCAAGGAGGAATCACTGGATGTCCAACTACAAGTGATTGACTTTTAGAGTCAAGCAGATTTAAGATGGACAGCACAGCTAATCAACATTAGCCAGCACAAAACTGACTGTAACTCAGTCAGTTTTACAGATTTTGAGGTGAAGTTTGGTGTGGTAGTAGCTGACAGTCGTCCTCAACACATTCTCCTAAGAACATTGCATAAGACCAAAATGGCTCTAACTCACAGGATGGTCTTTGTCTAAAACGCCAACGTGAAAGGCAGTTGGGCGATGTGCGTCCTTTCACAGAAAGCTGGGGCTGTAAATCTGCAAGGCGTGACGCATGATAGTAATGATGTTGGAGACATCCACTGGTGAAAACCTCTCCCTGATCTGTCTCCGGATTTGTCTCAGAAAAGGAAAACTTTAAGAAGTTACATGAGCCAAAAAAAAAAAGTGCTAAATTGCTGCAGGCCTGTAAGCACATATCAAACTAATCCTTAGAGCGAAGTCCTTAAAACTGGAGAGCTGGTGACTTTTAAAGCATCATTAATTGATTAAAAACAAGCATCTATTTATTAGCACTTGGAGTGTTGTTGAGGATGACTCTCCACTACTACCCTACAGAATCTTAGCTCAGCATCTGTGAAACTGAGTGAGTTAGAGCCATTTATGTGTTTTCTAAGGTTGATTAGCTGTGGCAAGCACATTAAATCAGATTGACTCAAAAAGTCATTCACTTGTACATGTACATCTAGTGATTACCTTCTGAAGATTTCATTAAAAACCGTCCACTGGTTCAAGAGATATTTTGCTAACAGACAGACAGGATTTGATTCCGACACCTAATGCCACAGTTTTAAATAAAGCTCAACTGTGATCTTTTTGTGCTCAGAGTATGTGTTGGGGATGGCCATCAACTACTACCACACTGCATCTTAGCTCAGTATCTGTAAAATTGCCAGAGTTGTTGCCATTTTTGTGTTCGGTACAGTGGCTTAGCTGTGGTGGCCATCTTGAACTGGGGTGACTCCCAAACTTAATCAGTTGTAGCAGTACATCTAAGGAATGCTTCCTGAGAGTTTCATTAAAATCTGTGCAGCGGTTTACGAGATATTTTGCTAACAGACAGACAAACTAACACGCACAGAGGGACACGGGCATTTATAGGATTGCCTGTTTTTTCATTTTTTTTTTTAATGGCTGCACACAATAACAGAAACTATAACCTTCGGACAAATGTGCCTAACACGAGCTTTATTACGCGACACTGCCAGCAGTGTTTAGACAACACACAACCCCGTGCAGCAGCGTGCTCTTTGGCGCGCGGACGCTAATCAGCAGGAACGACAATATAGTAAAAGCTTGCGTTTCTTTTCGCTGAAACGCTTAATATCAGACCCCACATGTTTCCTTTTATGAGTCGCAGGCTGTGTAGGCGACCATCCAGCAGCTCTAATGATCTGGCTTTGAACTCGCTGACTACCCCTCATTGCTCCTGCCACCCGTTTACTTCAGCGTCCATAAAGGCACAGGTGTTCTTTAGAAAAGCCGTAAACAGACATGGGTAAAGGCATTTTTATATATATATATATATATATATATATATATATATATATATATATAGCAATAGCTCCAGGTGACTGTGGAGTCTAATTTTGGTTGGATTTGGAACAAGCCTGCAGAAAGAGGGCTGATTTTTTTTTACCTTTCAATTACTGTCTGCTGCTGTGACCCGTGTCAGCCATTCAGGACATCCACCTTCCTCTATGCAATCATGGACAATTGTTGGAATGATTAGGTTGCGCGCATTAGTGAATCATCTTATCTTCGGAATTATTACTCTTGAGTTGGGTGGCTTTCTGACAGTGACATTTGCGACGCAAGCTATGCGCGCCTTTTTTCTGGTGGATAATTGTTTTTTAAATATATTTTGCGAAAAGCTCCGGTGCTGAAAAGGAAACCGCGGCGAAGACAAATGGCGTGATTTTTTTTCTTTCTTTCTTTTTTTTTTTTTAAACATGTCACACCATTCAGACAGATGGATTCACTTCTGTGGCTTTTAGCGAGGATTGTTAACGTGGTGAGGGGACATGCACGTGCTGAGAAAGGGGGTCACAAACCCAGCATGCTGAAGAGATTCGGGGGGGGGGGTTCAGGGTCCCTGCTGCGGCGCTTTGGCAATCAAGTCCTCTCAGCTGCACGCACTTCTCCCGGTGGGGGTATTTGTTTGGAGGCAAAGGCTCGACTGGTGTTGCAGTCCTCTAAAGAATCAAGTGGCGGGTTAGGATCCTACAACTGCTGAGGTCTGGGGAAAATTTCCCAAAGCTGGAGCGTTTTGCTCACATTGTCTTTTTTTTTTTTTTTTTTTTTACTGTTTGAGGTGAGATTCTGTATGGCTTGTCTCAAAGAGCTGTTTTATTTTGTCTTTTTTTAAAAAAAACTCAGGCGTTAGAAGCATCTTCCGAAAAGATGAGCCCACCCTACACGTCCAACGGCACAGGAGAGAGGGAGGCCGGCGAATCGGATCCCTCGCTTCTGCTGAACGACAGCGTGGGCGTGCCTGGCTTCCACTCTGACATCACCAAGCACCTCGGCGTCCAGGTCACCCTGATCACGGCCTACTCCCTGATCATCCTGCTGGGGCTGCTGGGTAACTCCCTGGTGATCTACATGATCGTTCGCTACCGGAACATGCGGACAGTGACCAACTTCTTCATCGCCAACCTGGCCCTGGCGGACCTTCTGGTGAACGCGCTCTGCCTGCCCTTCACCCTGGTGTACACCCTGCTGGACGAGTGGAAGTTCGGGGCCGTGCTGTGCCACATGGTGCCCTTCGCCCAGGCCCTGAGCGTGCACGTGTCCATCCTGACGCTGACCGTCATCGCCCTGGAGCGCTACCGCTGCATCGTCTTCCACCTGGGCCAGCGGCTGACATGGCGCTCCAGCCTCCTCATCATGGCGTCCACGTGGACGGTGTCGGCCGTCCTGGCTGCGCCGCTGGCCATCTTCAGGGAGTACCGCAACGAGGAGATCCCCTCCATCAACCTGCGCATCGCAGTGTGCTCCGAGAAGTGGCCCCACGGGACCAACAGGGACGGGCTCATCTACAGCCTGTCGATGCTCCTGCTGCAGTACATCGTCCCTTTGGCCATCATCAGCTACGCCTACATATGCATCTGGGTCAAGCTGAAGAACCACGTCAGCCCGTCCAGCCGCAACGACAGCATCAGCCGCCGCAAAAAGACCACGAAGATGCTGGCGCTGGTGGTGGTGGTGTTCGCCACGTGCTGGCTGCCCTTCCACGCGTTCCAGTTGGCCAGCGATCTGGACCTGGTGCTCAGGTTCAAGGAGTACAAACTTATATACACGCTGTTCCACATCGTGGCCATGTGCTCGACTTTCGCCAACCCCCTCCTGTACGGCTGGATGAACAAGAACTACAGGAACGGGTTCCTGATGGTCTTCCGCTGCGAGGACAAGCCTGACTCCTTCCACCCGGAGGGCTCGTTTAGGACGCGCTCCATCCGGGGCCTGACACTGAACGGCCGCAACGGCGGGCACCCTCCCACCGCCGTCTGAGACTTTTTAATAGCCTGAGGAGCGGGAGCACGTCGGGCACACCCCTGCTCGAAGGACTGCGTGGTTCTGAAGTAGCCTTTTGACTTGAATGGACTGACCTTTCGTGTCTTTGCCACTGAAGAGAGCCCAAAGCTTTGCATGCTAATCGCTTTATGTAAGGCTCTTTGTTCATTTGTGAATGTAAAGTACAAACCTGTTCAGATATGTATTGAAATGTTTACTTAGGTGTCATTTAACTAGAAACTATGTCCTTTTAAAGCAAAAGTATTCACTGTCTAATAATGTCCAATTTCAACGCTTACCTGCTCAAGAAGTAAGTAACTGTGAGTGTTTTTTTTTCCTCCTTGAAGACTGTTCAAAACATTTGGATACCTGTCACCTAATTAATCCAAATTCTGTCATTTGGAATAATGACAATGTTCTAGCAGAGTAACGCGCAATCCTTTTCCAAGAAACCCAAAGGGTGCCATCGCTAATTTGCTGTATAAACAGGAAGTTAATTGTCATCTCCTGGCAACCAGCTGTTCCAGATTTGTTGGACCAGCGGGATTCTGTATCCAGAGGAAAGGGGGACTGAAAACCAGTGACCTGTGCGACGCGAGGCCAGATCGGTCCTGGCGCGTTTGCTGGAGAATTGCTCATTTAAGGAGATGCGAAAGGAGCGTCGAACTCCGCCTTCATCAGACTGCTGCTAAAGTGTCCTTTGTTGTAGGTCTTTGATAAACACAGGGACATTAATCCAACCGCAAGGCCTGTGGGCTCGATTGTTGAACCTCAACTCTCACTCACAAACCCCAAAGCCCCATTAGGAGGATTTATGCTTTGTACCTTCATGTCAAATAAAGAGATCTTAGCTTGTGTATGTGCAGAAGTGCTGTGGATTTCTGATCTCAGCTGACGTACGATGAAACAAAATGTCTGTTTGCATGTACTTTAACGCATGCTCCTCCTAAATGCAGGGGGAAAAGATCTCTCAGAGCCTGACAGCGCATCAGCAAAGACCAGTGTACTCTATAGACTTCAGAGAGTCAAGTAAATCCACTATAGCATCTATAATTAGCAAAATGACAAGCGAAACCTACGCAGTTTCTTTCATCTTACAGCAAAAGAGAATGCCTATTGCATATGTATTACTGTTCCTTGACACCCACATTGCTGATTTTATGGCTTTAACGTATGCTCCTTTTTGTACTATAGATTGTAATAGAAGCCGTAAGCCTTTACCAGGACAACCAACAGCGAAAGTATTAAGCTCAGAGCTTTGGACCCATTAGACAAGGATGATATTTTTAAAGTATTTCACCTCGGAACTGCATGTGAGAAAATCCATATTTTTTATTACTTATTTGTTAAAGTTGCGGAGTTAAAGATAAACTTCTTCTATTAACACAAGGTATTTAACAAAAAAAGAAAGAAGAAACTCTCGGATCATGTTTGGGATTCTGCGCAGCTCGCTGCTGCCCTCTAGTGTTCAAAGCCCTCGTTGCGCCGGCACGCACTCCCGGACGTGACGTCACATTTGACCTTACCTCTCTCCGCACAGTCACATTTGGTGCGGAATGCAAGGGGTGGGGGGGTCACGCTATGAATTTTAACTCGACTGGAGCATGACATACATATTTTAATTTTCAGGTACGTATTTTGTTTTGCTTTTGAACGAAACTCGTGCATTTATTCCCTCATTTCCGTTTCGAGAAGTTTCTTTGCCGCAGCGTCCCATTCATTCATAGATTAGCCTCATGCTAACCAGGAAGCTAACAGCCTGTGTGTACGTGACAGATGTGACGGAAAGCGCTTTATCAAATGGCAAACTGCCCCTGTTGGAGTAGCTTTGTGGCCACGTTTTGTAGCCGTAGGCAGGTAGTAAAGCTGCCATTAATTTCATTAGATTAAGTGAAATATTTATGAGGAAGTAAACTTCTAAACGCTCTGTGGTTGAATGGTTGGTTTGCTAGTAGTGTCGTTTCTTACTGCTTTATCTCTCCCTAACGATCTTGCCTGATAATAAACCAACACGTGTTCTTTGTCCTGCAGCTTCGGGGTGCTGCCAGAGTAAACCAAGGGAACAATGGTGAAGTATTATTGCTGCACAGGTGTGCTGAAAAGCACCTGGGACCAAGTTTGCACTGCTTTCTGGCAACGTTATCCCAACCCTTACAGGTGAGAGAGCCTGTGAATACATCTTTCTGGGTTCATTTGCTGATCTCTTGACTGCAAGCTGCTCTACAAGAAGCAACTTGTAAGCTCATTTAAAACCTTCATTGTTTTGAGTTTCGGACAAAGGCAGTGTGTAAAATTTACAAACAAAATGACTACATCCTAAATGCTGCTTGTAAAGTGTTTGACGAAATGAGCCAGAGGTGATTATAATCATCAGAGCTGGTTATATAATCCCTCTAAAAACACCTTTCATTAGAAAGTAGTTTCCCTTTAAATGAGTCACACAGTTTGAAATAAAAACTTTTTTTTTTTTTTCACAGAAGCTATCTGTGGGTGGGATCACCGCTGTGACAGCTCAGAATAATTTACCTCAAACTAAACGGTCCGGTGAATTTGAAGATTTTGGCCGTTTATGATACTTAGATTTCAAGAGTCTAAAACATTCTCTAAGGGGAAAAAAAGTAACCACACATAACCTTATAACTGCAAAATGAAACTCCCATTGAAGGCAGCCAACACAGAAAGCTGTTGGATTAAACCCAAAACAAAGTTTGTTTGTTGAAGCATTCCCTCAGCTCTGGTTCATTTAAGAGGTGAAATGACAAACTCTTATTGGTTTAACGAACTAAATCATTTAACGGAAAACATGAACTGAGTCCTCTTGGTGGGAAAGAGGACCACAAAGCACACGGTTCAACAAGCAAGCGTCCTTCATGACACGGAGGCAGATTAGTGAATAGTTAACCTGCAGGACTGCGAGGCCACCTTTGGCACCGTGGAGCTGCCAGCCAGATAAGCTCTCATTCAGACAAGTCTTCTCTTGTTTCAGCAGGGTTATAAACATCTGTACACATCAGCAGCATGAGTCTGGAGCTGACTGCAGACTGTTCACAACAACTTTATGGATTTCCTCAATCACCAAACAGTGAATGTGTTTTTAATAACATTAATAAATCATGTTGATACTGTCATATTTATAAATATATATCTATTTGTTGGAAAATCAACCACTAGACACTCGTGTTGTCTTTGTAATTTATTGTCTTTGAGGCTTTTATCCCTAAAGGTTAGATATTTCAATAATCAGCTGTGAAATCACTTATGTACAGCTTTTGAAATAAACACAATGTTTACATTTAATCAGAACTTATTAACTCTTGTAAACTTAAAATAAGTTTGTTGGTTTTCTTGCGTTAAAACATTACTTTTTTTATTAAACACAGTTTTATTAGTTTTATGTTTTCACAAACAAACAAAATAACAGGGTTGTACATCGTGCTGTTGTATTACATTGTGTAAAAGGGAACAAACAAAAGAGAAAAAATAAATACAAATAATAAAAAAGAAAAACAGTCGCTGTACTGTGTCCCGTTCACATCTTCATTAGTCTCATGCTTTATCTACTGTCACATTGGTCGGCAAACATTAACACATGTTTAACATCTGGAAATAAGACATTTAGAATGTCCAGCTATGGTGATAGAGAGAAAAGGCAAAGTAAAACAGAAGGGGGATGCTCGCTGGTTCAGACAATTAAACGTTTACTTTTTAAAAACGTTATTGTGGAGTTTAATGTCTCTGGATATTAGAAGTCAAAAGGCTTTTCCAGGGACCAGCCGGGTGTTCTGATCATCCTGGTTTTCTGTCTGCGCTCACAGTAACCACGTGCTGACGGAGGATATTATATTCCGAGAGGTCACCGCCGACAACCGCCTCGTTTCCAGACGCCTGCTGACCAAAACCAGCCGCTCACCTCGCTGGATGGAGCGGTACCTCCCGAAGCACATGGCCAGCTCGGCGTACATCGTCGAGGACTCCGTCGTGGACCCTCAGAAGCGGACCATGACTACGCTGACGTGGAACATCAGCCACGCTCGCCTCATGGTAGCTGCTCGACTCGATTCGCCGTCGGCGCTCGGCTTCGGGCAGAGTGGAAACGCCGCCTCACGTTGCCTTTTGCTTGTGTGTTCCCAGTCTGTGAAGGAGCAGTGCGAGTACCGAATAAACCCCGAGAACGGCTGCTGGACGGAGATCACCAGGGAGGCCCGGATCTCCTCCGGCGTCTGTGGGCTTTCCAGAGCCATTCAGGTCGGTAAAACGGCGAGGAGACCCGAACGTCTCCGAGAAAACAGATCGGGGTGTCTTTCCTTCTGGAATCTTTGTAACACGATGCATTGAGATACAAGAGTAGTTCCTCGTTGTTCCATATTCAGGCAGTGAATATCTGAGTGATTTACATGATACGTGTCTTTTTTTCAGGAATTTGGTCTGGCGAGGTTTAAAACAAGCGTCACAAAGACCATGAAAGGCTTTGAGTATGTGCTCGCCAAAATGCAAGGTGAGTTATCGTGGAATACCTCATTTCAGCGCGTTTCTCTGGAGATGCAGCACATTTAATGGACAATGTAATAAAAGCACTGAAACTGCGTTCAGGTCGTAGGTCAAACTGCATGACATGTCATTTTTGTTCTAATCAAGCCCTACGATAGCTTTTATTTTCTGCAGATAGGATGAAGTTTGGATATTTTCCTTTCAAATCTGTAAACCTAATACGGACCTGTGGTTGGAACTAAGAGCAGCGTGTCGCGTTTGTGCAGGTGAAACTCCATCGAGGACCTTGGCGGAAACGGCAACAGAGCGAGCAAGAGAGACGGCGCTGGCAGCCAAGGAGAAGGCCAAGGGCCTCGCCTCGCACGCCCAGAAGAAACAATACGTCTGACGAGCCGCCGCCGGCCACCGGGGACAGATTCACCCCTCTCGTTCTTTTACCACCGGGTCGTTCGTTACGCCTCCGAGCGAGCCGTGGTTTTTAACACCTCTGTGAGGACGAATCCAACTCAAACGTTAAAAAGGCCTGAGCTGGGTTCAGGAGCCCATCCCACCCCCACCCCCCAAGATCATGTCACGCTGAGTTTATGATGCCTCTGACGCCACGTGGCCATGTTTATTACAGATAAGGAAGCCTGTGTATGAGTGGTAGAATAGAATATGGCTCCGGGCGCCATAAAAAGATGAGATCCAACACTGAAAGTGTTCCTTAAACCTTCGGTCAACCTCTAAAACCCACCAGCATTTGTTTTTTTTATACTCCCATCCTCCGGATCGTGTTGTGTGTTAGTCAACCGGCAGCACTTCTCCAGAACATCTGACCGCTTCGCAATTTGTTTGTGTCGTTTTAAAACCTGTATCGTCTCCGTTGGGTCACTTCACCCAGTTATATACCTCGATTTGTTCCGCCGCGACTGATAATTTTATTGCTTCATGATGAAGTATCAGCCGATGAATGCTCTGTGCTGTTGGCGATCATCCTCACTTAGCCTTCCTGCTACTGTGGAAACTCGTCTTCATGCGACTGCCGCCTTGTCTGAACGCAGACAGCCGCTGCATCGTTAAGTTCTGGTAATAAAATCAACAAATAAACATTTTCTAATCAAACCATCAGAGCTTTGGTTCATTTTTGTTTTCTGACAAATACTGATTAATTTACTCTCTCAGACCTGCCGCCTTTCATGCCAGAGTTTTAGACTGAGATCATCTCACGCTAATGTGTATTGCTTCTGTCGGCCATCTTGAATTGAGTTGCTTTTTAAAGTTAGTAAGATCAAGTAATGATCTTTAAAACGTATCCAGGGGTTCTTAAAATATTTTGCTAACAGAGCGGGTTGATCACTTAGCGCTCGGCGCACATGTCACTGTCAGCTGCTTCTGAAGTTTTAGCTCAATATCTTAGTTGGTTGTTGTGTCTAGCTCCAAAAGATTATCAGTTGTAGATGTACACCCAGAGATCATTCCATGAAAATATCATTGAAATCCATCCAGAAGTTTGTGAGATATTTTGCTAACAGACTTGACTCCGACTAGTCAATGGCGAAATGTCGAAGACCCTGTTAGCACTTCAGATATACACTGGGGATCAGTCTCAGCTACCACCGCGACCAATTTTAGGTCGATATTTGTAACTTTGACTGAGTTACAGCCACGTTTGTGGTTTTTAAGGTCATCTAGCTGTGGCAGCCATCTTGGATCAGGCTGTCTCCAAACGTTAATCAGTCATAGACGTACGTCCAAGGATTACTGTCTGAAGTTTTCATTGAAATTAGTCAAGCGGTTGATGAAATATTTTGCTAACAGACAGACCGGGGCAAAAGCACGACTCTGTCTATATCTACCTATAACCAGGAACTGAAATCTTCTCGTATCGGAACCAAAGTGCTCCTTAAATAAACATAAATCATGTAAATATAGAAAATATTTATTTGTTCAGAAAAAAACAAAAACACCATTACAAATAAAAAGACAAAAAAGAAAAGAAATGCTACATAATATTACTGGGCGGAGAGACGTATAAAAAGTAATAAGGCATCTTGCATATAGAAAAAAGTGAAGGAGTGGGGAAAAGCACCTTCAGTTTTTAAATACATGATACATGGAAAACACCACCAGTTGCATAATCATGTCATGTAGATACGGCCTGCAGGACTGGTGGATTTGTTGTGTGCATAATTACCTTTTTCAACACTTTTTAATAGCTAGCACTCATCCGAAGCCTCAATTATTATCAATCTTAATGCTCTTACAATCTAACCTAAACACGCTGCCTTTCAGTTCTCCGCAGCGACGGACTGAACGGCGTTCTATTACATCATCGCCTAAAATTTACCGTTTTACCTTTAGGTGTGCCCCGAACGCCTTGAGACAAAACGAGTGCAACGAGTGGATGCTGTGTGCAACAAAACAAAGAAGAAAGAAATAAGAGCTAAATATGAGACTGAACACGAATAATAGGACAATAATACAACGTAGCCCAGAGTAGTTAAGTGCATGCAATGTGTGACAATGTGGAAATAGAAACACGGTGCTGGACAGAAAAGGTGGCGTGGATTAAATTGGGTTTAAGGCAGAGTTTCAGCACCAGCATACGGGACGAGGCGGGTCAGAAGGCCTTAATAACTCCCTAACGAAGAACGACTGCCTGCGTCAGCAGATGGTGAACACTTCATGGCTTTGAGAGTAAAAAAAAAAACAAAAAAACACACACCATCATGTGATGAGAGAAGAAGCTTATGTGTGATGAAACATCCAGCCCAGTTTCAGTGCAAATGGACCCTCAGAGTTGGACGTGTACTCGTTTCGACAAGACAAGGACAAAAAAAAATAAAATAAAAAAAAAAGTCTCATATTTTAAACAAAGGAAAGTTTTACAGTAACATCTTTGTCCTCTTGTTTTTGGAATGTTTGGTCCTCTTCCTCTCCCCGTCTCCGCTCCTCAGGGAGACGTTTCCTTTTATTTATTTGTTTATTTAATTTATTTTTTTTTTTCAAATGTTTTTTACCGGCGGTCATAGCCAGGCCCTGTCCACGCTGGAGTAAGAGTGGTCGGCGTCGGCGTGCACAACGCTCAGCCCGTCAGAGTCCATGCAGTCGAAGACGATGCTTTCCACGTCGACCTCCACATCCTCTGTGAGAAACAGAGACACGGCCACGCGTCACGACTCGTCACCACAGAACAGGAGGAGGAAAAATGTATTTATTTATTTTTTAAAAATCGCGAATTTCAGCTGAAAACCAGTTTTGACGGTACGACAGAACTGGATTTCATCACACATCAAAGGTCCCAGACAAAATGGGAAACAAGCTGGAGGAAACGCTGAGAGCTGAATGACTTCGCTGAAATTTATTGACAGATTAATTTTTTCTGTGTTGTTACAGTTAACACAACCAGAACAGAAGCTAAAATTGGCAAAATGAGCACAAGATGGCCAAAATACGGAGAGGGAGCTGAAGCAGTTACTGAAGGAACTGAAGCAATCTCAGCACATTTCAATGGGGAAAACTGTTATAAATAAAGTTAAATCATTCAAAAAGTGTGAAAGCTACAAATACTAGAAGTCGTAACACACTATTCCCAGTCGAGCTGAATGCTTTGACACACGAATGGTTAAAGAGGAAGTAACTAGATTGCCAAAAAAAAAGCAGACAGAAAACCAATAAACAGGAAAACAAGACTCGGCCTTCGCACAAATCGACCTCGCCTTTCAAACGACTTCTAATTTGACCTAAACAGCGTCCCAAAGGCGAGGACCCCCCCACCCCCTCCTCTGCACCCACCTCTGTCGGAGTCCGACCTCTCGGAGGACATGGTGGACCCGTGGCTGTTGTTCCTCATCCTCTCTGTGCCTCTCTGCAGCTGCTCCAGCCGCACCCGCAGCTCCCTCTGCTCCCAGCGGAGGCGCCCCTTCAGCTGCTCCGCCCGCTCGTCCTGCTCCTGCAGCTTCTGTGAGGCGGCGCGAACAAACGGGAGACACGGGCAGGTGAGCGAACAGAACACGGGGATCCTTTTGGGGTTTTAAAAACATAAAAATGGGCTGTACCTTTATGTGAAGCTGGGCCTCCCGCAGCAGGTTCAGGGTGGTGTTCCTCACGGAGTCGGACGACAGAGGGACCTGCTTCTTCAGCTGCTCCAGGTAGTGCCTCAGCTGGGCTCGCCTACGCAGCAAGGCAGCAAACAAAAGACGCTGAAATGAGCAGCCGTGTGTAAACTTGTAATATGGTTTGTTGTAGAGGGAGACCCATTAATCGGACACTATCTGCCACTTTTTGGACGTCGGACATCAGCCACGCCTGTGCGTTCTTTCCCACGCAGGAAAACGAAGATGCAGCAGCACCTGCTCCAACCAGCCCACTGCAGCCTATAAACGATTTCTTTATTTTAAGTCAGAACAATGTTTCGTAGATTAGAAATCGACAGTGACGTTTTTACAGTTGAAAAGTTGTTAAAATGTTTTGAATTTGAAGAATGAGTGCAGCCATTGTTTTTGGTTTTTTCCCAAACATGCTGCTAACACTACTGGCTACCTTTCTAGCCAATCAGGCTACTCAAAGCACTTTACAACACAATCTGTGCCTCATTTACCCATCCACACACACACACTGCAAAGCTAATCTGAACGAATCATTCAGCTTTAGCTCGCATTCATACACCAGGAGGCAATGAGGGGGTTCATGTGGGCTGACATGTGACTGCATATTGCCAGGAATCAAACCTCTGACTCTCTCATTTGAGGACGACTACTCCTACCACTGATCCACAGCCACCCCGTGTGAGTGTGTGTGTGTGGGGATGGGTAAACGAGGGCACAGATTGTGTTGTAAAGCGCTTTGAGTAGTAACCGGATGGCTAGAAAAGAGCTATATAAGTACAGACCATTTATCATTTACAAGTGCTAATTGTGGCGCCGGATCTTTGCTTAAAACTTTTGCCTGTTAGCAAAATATCTCCCAAACTACTGAAGGGATTTCGACAAAAGTTTTCACTGGATGTACATCTGCAGCTGGCTTCAGTTTAGGTCAGCCATATAATTTTGTGCGCGTGCCAAAGCGTTTTTAGCTACATGTCTATTTAAGTTTAGCAGCTGCATAAAATCTTCTGTTTAATGGACAAAAGTAAAAACGATTAGACGAGTACGCGGACAAGTTGGCGTCGCATCTCAGTCACCTGCTGCCCTGATTTAAAAAGTAAATTAAATTAAAAAATCAGCATCAGCACAAAACAACCCATATGGGTCGACCTCTACGTTACTGTTGCGAAGAAAACTCCTGGTAACCTGTTTTTCTCCAGCTCGTTGTGAACCGACCTGCGGGCAGAAAACAAAACACACAAACACACACAAATGGGTTAGACTTAGAGGCGCAAACAAACACACGCCACCACGGAGCAGGAGCCCGTGGGCGAGCTCTGACAGTGTGTGGCCTCATGAAACCTGACACACCCGCCTTGTCAGTTACCTGTTACATAATGTGCTCACCTGTTGCCACCAGCGGAGATCTTCTTGCTCTTCTGTTTGCTTCTCTTGTCTGAGTCCCCTGGACTGAAAGGCAGGACCGAAGCATACCCATGTTCTGCCTCTGCAAACAAACAAACAAACAGCACAGCTGTCAGACACTGGCTGAGTCACTTGCTTACAGCCTGGATATTGGGCTTTCTCACTAATGTTATGTTTGAGTCTTAAAATTACAAACAAAGCTTTAATATCACCACAATGAGTCGGGGTTAGGGTTAAGGTGAGCGTCAGTGATGACGTGAAGCTGTCATCAGCTGGACGCTTACTGGTTTTGTTTTTGTTTGGTTTTTTTGGCGCCATCACCCCAGTCGCTACTCGCAGCATTTAAGCTAGCGTTTCAGAGTTTGACGGCTAGCCCAGTAAGCTGGATAAAACAGCCGACACGGTTTGTCTCCGTACAGCCCGGCTGTGTAAAAGGCTGTCGCTGAAAGCTTCTCCTCCAGCCGCCGCCGCCGCTTCGGCTCAACCGCTCAGATTTTCAAACCGCCTCAGATTGGCGCCTTCGAGTACAAAGATGCGGCCAATATGTAGGTCACCGAGTCAAAAAGGCAAAAGTGGAGCACGGCGAGCTCCTGCCCGCCCTCAAAATAAAGCTCGCGATTCTACAAACGACCGTGTCCCTGCTTTATTTACTCCGGGTGTTTTAACCGCGCGGCTTGTTGTTTTTGTTATAACCCTGTAACTACCCCCCAGCCGGATAGGCTGACAGTTGACGTAGATTTACTAACCTCTCTCTCTCCTCTCCAGAAACTCAGCTGCCCGAAGAAGAACCTGGATGTTGCAAACGTTCGCTTCCATTTTTTTAATTGTTGTAAAGAAAAATAATAACAATAGAATGAATGCAGGTAAACAAACTACAGTGGAACGAGCATCGGCAGCCTAGAGCGGAGGACGGAGCCGTTTCTGTGCGCGACGTCCTTCTTCGCACAGAACTAACAATAGTGCTGCGTTCAAGCGCCGCACGTAGGCTCGGACATTTTCCCCGCTCGAACGCTCCTGCATCTTGAAATTCGGTGGATAGGTAAAACTAAAATAAAAACTTTAAAACAAAATTACTCACATGGTAAGGTAACGCAATGAGCTGTTATTGGTTTTGAATTATTTTGTTGTGCCATTTTGAATTTCGCTTTATCCTTTTAGTATTTTTTATTTAAAGCTTAGTATGTTTTGGCTTTATGAAGATATTTCCGATAGCATTTTAAGGGGTCAAAATACAACCCAAAACGTCATTGTCAAGCCCACAGCCACTCCCCTCCATGTTTTATTCACCGATACAAACAATTCAAAATCATTACTCAGTTTAAAGAGCGAATTATTCTTATATATTTTGTTATCATTGGTGGCTTAGATCGTTTTAACTTGAGCTGCTGCTATGGTATACCTAAAAACCCACTAAAATAACAAACCTTATTTGTTAAACTGATCATTTATGTATAAACAATTTCTCTCCTCATAAATATTATATCTACGGACGTGCATTGCAAATAAGCCTAAGCTATAAATGTCATAGTGTACAGTATTTGTTAATACTGAACACTTGGCCACATACAAATAAACAATAGATGAAATGACATTAATGTTAATGTTGAATATAAAAGGAAACACTTAAAAAAAAAAAGTATATGATGGTCTCTTTTGTTTTTATGCCATTTCAGTAGTGTGTTAAGTCTCCTGCGATAGGTAAAAATAGCATTATTTGTTATCTGATTGTGTAATCATCAACATCAAAGTGTCAAGAATAACAAGAATATTAGAAACATTCTGCTATAGTCCTGTTTATTTTGAGTCTAACATACAAGTGCGGGCCATTTACCGTTCATAAAGATACCACCGGGAAATTGTCCCGGTTCCTATCTGGAAAATAACTGCTAATAAACAACATACTCAACAACCACACCTCCACATGTTTGCATCAAAAAACATTTTTTTTTTTGTATTGTTAGTTACCTTTACCATTTCCAAACAAAGGCTCTGTGGAAAGGTTATGAGCAATTAGTATCTTACCTGCTGTAGAAAGAAAGATCTTTGAATGGCCTCAGTTTGGAGGAACAGAGTTTAAATCATGACTGGATTAGAGAAATAATGGCCAGTCCAAGCAGCGCAGAAACCGAAGATGATTGCTTGCATCCGTCTTAAATTAACTACAATCTAAAAAATCTTATAGTACTTTATGTTAATGCTATTTTCTAAAGCTTTGCTTGCAATTTTGCATTACACACTTAGTCTGGGTCAAACCTTCCTGCTGGATGTGGTACAGCTAGCTGCTGCCGCTGCTACTTGTGTTTGCAATACAAAATTAACAGTGACGAAAAGGTTTATAAAACGGAGTTTGAAGGAGTTGTAAATTTATTTATACTTGAGTTGGTTTAAAACGGCAGCAATCCTCTTTGGTTTTGGACCTGTTTGGACTAGCCATTAGCGCATCAGTCAGGCCAGAATTTAAATCTGTTTCTCCAAACTGAGGTCAGTCAAAGTGCTGTATAACAGGTAAGATATTAATTATTTATAACATTTCCAAAGAATCCCACTTCAAGAGATCTTAACTCAAATATTGTAACTGATATATTATCCTATACTGATAAATTTGTACCCATTTTGTAAATGCTTTTGCAGATATATATTTTTAAATAAAGTTTTTTTTTAAGATGTGCAGACTCTTTTGTATGAAGTCTTTAGTTGAAACACTTCTTATCTCAATATTTACTACAGAATGGGATTTTCTATGCAATATGAGATATTACGAAATTAACTAAGCTTAAGAAACTTAGTTTAGCTGAGCTGGCTCTAAAACTTCCATAGTTACATCTGTTCAGATATTAAGCATAGCTATAATACCTAAATGGAAAATCTTTATCTTATTTATTGCCTGTAGTAATACGACCACTGTGATAATAAAAATAATGTCTAATGACGAAGCAGTACAATACAGAAAAATATATAATATAACATATATATATATATATATATATATATATATATATATATATATATATAGAGAGAGAGAGAGAGAGAGAGAGAGAGAGAGAGAGAGAGTGGTTGTTAATTTGAAATTATATTTTTGTATGTAAAATATCATACAAAAAAAACAGAGGAGACGTTTGCCCTCATCAAAGATGGCGACGTGCGGCTTCACCTCCTGAACGACGCCGTAACGACGTTCTCCGCAGAAGAGTGAAGCCTCTTTGCCAGTAGTATCTTTAACCTCTGAACCTCTGAGTGTGCCAGTCCTCCGCCATATTGACTGTTGTCTTCACTGGAGGAGATAGAGAACATTTTCAGGTCCGAGAAGAAACGAAAGTGTGCTCGTTGAACCCTCGAAACTGGTGCAAACTTGGCCAAAGCGTATCATAGGCACCGACGTAATGGCGAGGAAGAAAAGCAAGCAGCAAGCGGCCGTCCAGAAGGAGCTGTCGCCTGGACAGCAGAGCGCAGCGAAGAGCCCCGTCTCTCCCGGCGATGCAGCTGGCGGTGGCGGCGGAGATGCTGAGCTGGATAGGCTGGCCAACACCAGGGCGAACCAGGTAGCTAAAAGCGAACCAGTCGCTCCATTTAAAACGGGATAGTCACCCCGTGTTTTAGCACCGCTCCGCCGACCCAAGCGCCGCGCTCCTGATTTTACTCAATCAAAACAATAACCGAGGTGCAATTAAATGCTCGGTAGTTGAAGGCTATTTCAGACTTGTCGTGGATGTTGGGAGCTTCGCGGCGTTTGCCGTGCAGTTAAATAAATAATAAGCCGAACTCAGCCAGCAGAGTCGGCGGGCACCGCAGCCCGTGTCTCCCGCCGGACAGGTGACATTGTGCCCCGGACAGGTCGTCCTGTTTCCAGCCTTTACAACTCTTCGCCCGCCCAGCTAACAGCGTTAGCCACAAGGTAGCTAGCGTGCTGCAAACGTGCTCCATCCCAGGCAGACGGTCGGTGTGCAGGACCGACGTGCCAGCTAGAGGTTAAAACAAGACAAGATTATTCATTTTGTTAACTAATTGGTTGCATTGCTTTATTTATGTGCGGTTTCGCTGCACATTCTGGAGCCCAGCAGGAGGTAATTGTCAGAAAGTTGTAACATAAACCGGAGGCATTGGTGTTAAAAATCCAAGCTGATGTTAAACAGAGAAGCTGATGCTTTGCAGATTCAACCACTGTCTTCTCAGCAGCCAAGCTAGCCTTACACCTACAACCTGATAGTGACTCTAGATTGAATAAATTATTCAGTTTCAAAGCTACATGCCCAGTTTGACTGTATTTACCACAAATTGAACCTAGAAGGCATTTAACTGGATTTTACTGCACCTTACAAACCTGTGGTGACTCATTGTTTACACACTTTAAGGATTAGCTGTAGTTGATGCCTGTTTACACTTGTTTTTTTTATTTGTGTCATCTCCATTGTCTGTGCTGTGTGTTTGACACATTGCACCTCTGTTTGCCCTTCCTGATGTAGCTGAGGGTGGATAAAGGTGGATAAATGCCAGTATCATGCGGTCATATTTCATCAAGCGCCCCCCCCCCTTAGCCTCCTAGATATGTCTGCTTTTGTTTTGTTTACCCGATTTTGATTTTTATTTGATAACTGTTGGCTGTTGTAAATTATAAAGCCCTTACAGACTGCAGTGCTCCTTAAGACGAACTTGTGATATTAGGCAATACTATTAAAATAGATTTGTCTGGTTGTGTTATACCTTTAGGGTTATTATTTGCCTCATTTCCCTCCCGATTTATTGTTGCAGCCTGTCGTCTTTTGTAAACGCTGCTGCAAACAGACAGAAGGAGTGTGTGAATGCTGGTTTATTTGCTGCTTTCATACATCACTTTTCTCACAAACGCTGTTCGGATCGACTTTGCGAGACTGGTGATACTTGAACGTTGAGAAACATGGAAAATGGAGACGCTGTGGTCCCACAGAAAATAAAACAATGCTGAATGGTTGTCAGAGTTCAGAGCGGATGAAAGGGAAGTTTAAATTTGATGACGCTGAGGTGGTTCTCTTGCCCTGTAGAAAAGCAAACAGGCTCTTGAAACATTTGCATGTGGAACCAACTCCCTAACTTTGGCTTCAAGCTGGTTAAATAAGGAGCAAACATTTTAATTTTTTACTTCTTGCCCCCGACTGTTTGTGAACCAACAAAATCCCAGACAGCAGCTTGATTTGTAACGTTCTCCTCCTCTGTCTAGCCCATGCACACCTGCTGCCTCCTGTGCCACCGAGAATTCAAGGACTGGGGAGCGGGCTCCGCAAACGGCCTCCCCGCGGGCCACGGGACCAAGCTGGCCGACGCCGTGCCCACGCTCTCCCAGGCCTTATTGCGGGAGGCGCCGGGGCGGAAGCTGGCCGACGCCGTGCCCTCGCTGTCTCAGTCCCTGCTCGGAGAGGTGCCTCTGTGGATCTGTCAGAGCTGCTGCAAGAGCGTGGAAGAGGAGGAGAGGCGGAGCGCGCAGGAGCAGCCCACATCGGTAGATAAAAAGGGACCGATTTGGGTCATTACTTATATTAAGATAAACTGTTTTTGGATGTGGGGCTTACTAAAACGGTCTTTTTTTCTGTATGTGCACAAAAAAAAAAAAAAAAGCAGAAACGGAGATCGCATTCGCTTTTTTTGTTTTGATTTTGCGTAAATGCTGCACGTATAGTGCTGAATAACGTTTAAACAAGATTACAACGAGCATGAGGTTTGTGTTCAAAATAGATATTTGGTTCAAATGGTAAACATTAAAAACATAAAGAAAACAAAAGGCAGATCTGCTCATCATTGCCTTGTAATTCTGGTTAATACGTTCCTTTAATATTTTGTTTCTGTTGTTTCAAATGAGTTAATGCATTTCTAAGATGCTTTGCCTCGACTTGTTACGCTCCTGTTATGCCAAGCTACAAGCCTGTAAAACAGCCAGATGATCAGCTAATTGCTCCTTTTCTTTATTTTTTTTTCTCTTTTCCCTTTAAATTCAGGTACCATTGTCACACTCATCCTCCTGTAAGTCCCAAAGCTGTGGGAACGGTTACCCGGAGCAAAGCGCCGTGGACTGGGACCCGAGTTCCTTCCTGTCAGCCCACAAACTGTCAGGTCTTTGGAACTCAGCCCACACCAACGGAGGAGAGCACTGCAACCACAACACTTCTTCACACTCACAGCAAGGTCTGTCCTCACGGGATCTAATCAGAGCGTTTCATGACAGAGACCGTGACTGCTGATATTAACACGAGATTTATCCTGTTCTGTGTTGAGGAGTTGATTTTGGTGAAAATCAGCGCTGGCTGTCTTGCTCACTTAATACGAGGTGTGTGACGCATTCAAAGACTCTTTGCTCAACTTTTAGTCTCAGACAAACCAAAAAATCATCCAGTCAAAGCTCCTCGAGCTGCTTTTATATGGCAGGCGGAGTAATGTTTACAGATAAGACCTCTGTTTAGTTCATGTAGTGCATTGAAACGTATAGACCCTGTTCAGTCCCGACACCATCTGAGTGATTTGATTGCAAGTGGACGGCTCTGACTGAGAGCCTTCACACCTGGTAGAGCTGCTTGTGTCCTGTGAATATTACAATATATTCAGACATATGAAACATGTTGTTATTTTGACATTAACACAGTTTAGAGTTATTTGGATTGCATTTTCGTGGAGTTATTTCTTGATGAGCTTAGTTATGTAACAGATATATTGGAAATATAATACAAAGATTAGTGACTTCACAGAGCGCAGTGTCACAGCAAAGACTGAGGAGTTGAAATTGTAAAGAAAGAAAAAAATCAACCACAGTGTGCTGACACCTGTCAGCTGTTTTCTACACAGCTTCAGTGTGAACGTAACATCAGCTCTGTGTTTAATTAGGTGGAATAAAAATGAGACATAACGGTTGTTTTGTGATTGAAACGGCACATTACAGCTTACAGCGACCGCAGCGGGTCCAATCAGCTGTAAAAACAATCAGAACACCTAAAGACAAACTCACCACGCAGCGCCCTGGTAATCCATTCATTGATAAAACTCCATTTAAACAGGCCTTTTTATGGAGAAAACTGTTTGTTTGGTTGCCACTTTTGTCTGAGACGGTTATTCACACAGAAGTCTGTGACTCCGAAGACCGAGTCGGTCTGCTGTCTGTTACCAGCAATGATTCACGTGAAACTTGTGTCACAAAATGTGGTAATTGTAGCCAGGCTGAGAAACTATCTGAGAGAAAAGCGAGGCAGTATTTAACAAAGAAAAAAAAAAATCAATAAAATAATGTTTATTGGACTGCTAAATGTTTTTTTTTTGTTCTGCATTATTTATTCCCCATCAGATAGTTTCTCCTCCCAGTTATGCACATGTGTAATGGCTGCAAAACACATTCTAGTTTGCAGCACGTTTTCCACATGAAGTATTACTGTGACAGACAGCAGACCAGCAGACTGACACAGTTTTCAGTGTAAATAAATGGTCCACGCTTATGTAGTTCCTCTTTATTCTCGTCAGGTTCTTTAAAGTGCTTTACAATGTTGCTTATTCACACACACACACACACACTCATTCAGTGCCTTATTATATATATATGCTACACTCTATATACATCTCCTATACACTGATAAGCAGAGGTGTCTTTTCTAAGGACACTTTGCTGTGGGGGATTGAACCCCCGATCCTCTGATTGGAAGGTGACCTCCATAGCTCTGTTCCAAAGCTGCCCCCAAAGACTGCTGTGTAAAAAAAGGAAAAAAAAAACTTTCTAATGTAAAAGTAATGTGGTGTGAAGGTTTATAAAAAAAGTTTTTGTACAAACCACTATAAATTAGTTGTTTTGAGATGGCAGCAGCCTGCTTTGAGTTTGGTCCCACTCAGACCATCTGTCAGCTTGTTTCCCCCAAGAGAACTTTTGCCTGATATGCAAAACAAATAATGCTTTGAGTGACTTCTACGGCAAATAAGATTCTGATTACTGATTAAAAAAAACTTGGGACTGTCCCTTTAAAAGTTCCAAACTATAATAATCTCCCACGGAAAGACAGATTACTGACTGCTTATATCTGCTCATACGTTGGTTTTCATTAATGTAGACCTTTTTATTGGAGCTATAAAATAATGTTATAATTGAGGTATTTCTCTCTGATGAACTGCCTTATTGTAATGCACAGTTGACTCAATAAGAAGCAGAGACCATCTGTTGGTGGGGTCACAGCATCTGATGCCACTCAGCATGTGCTGTTCTGGTCCAGTGGTACTTTGTTGTCATTGCTCCATTATCACATGAGCTCTCAGTGCTTGTGGTTTATTATACCTCATCTATGTTTTAACTCATTCTTGATTTTCAGCCCAGAAACACATCACTGAAACACCACTTTACTTTACACTGTCATGTTAATAGAAGCAACCATCTAAAGTAAAAGTAGTCAACTTTTTCAAGTTTTTTTTTTTTTTTTTTGCTAGAGCCACTAACAAACCCCAAAAACAGAAACTACTTTCTTACGTGGTTATTACCATGGACTGGACTGTGTCATTTAAGCAGTAGTCAGCAGTAATAACTGCACCATAAATGACAGAATGATGCTGTACATTTTAGACAAGTAAAACCAGAGGGAAAACTCTGCTGAATAAAACAGCTGCAATAGTTAAAGTGGCCATGCTAAGACAAAAAGTACATCTGTTGTTTTAGCTTAAAGTAGACATGTTGGAATTTTGGGAAGTAGCTGCCTTGGCACCTTCCAAAATTTGTTCGTGAAACTTAAATTCAAGAAGAAGATTCCAAAATTCCCAAAAACAAAACAAAAAAAACTTGCTGCCTTCTCAGTGTCTAACGTTTGTCTTGATTGCGCAGTGGTGTAGTGGGACGGCTCAGGTGCTGCATGGGGTTGGAACACGTTAAAAACAAGACAGCTGGCGGATGTTTTCTTTTAAGAAGAAGTGAAAGTAAAACGTGCTCATGTGCCTCCACAGGAGTGAAGCTTAGCTAAAAGCTACTTTGCTGACTTTGCTTTTGTTTTGGTTCTCTGACTATTTTCTCTCCCAATCTTTTGGTAAACTTAAACTTGTATGCACCTTTGCTTTTTGCTTCTAATATTTAAATAAGGGCTGTTGCCAGATGCCAGAAGGAAAAGTGACAGCAGTCAAATGATGCATCTTTTAGAATAGACAAAGTAGCATTTTAAACGGCTTTGTTTTGATTTAATTTATTTCCTTGATTAAGAAGTTAACTCAAACAACTTAAAAAAAAACTTTAGACTTGCACTACTCTTATGATTACACCATGCGTAATACCAAACAAATACTTGTTTTATTGCAAGTATGGGAAATGTACTGAAAGTACGGCGAACTTCAGATGACAGGAGAGGGAGAGAGCTGGTCAGAGGTACAGTTTCAAACAAATGAGAATGTTGAAACAAAAAAATCAAATACTGCAGCACAACTGTCTTTGTTTTGATTTGCAGGAAGTGTTGGCTGTTTCTGTGGGCTGTTAATAATTTTAATGTTCTCTTTTTTTACTTCTAGAAATGATAAACAAGCCACCACCACATGGTTAAAACAAGCCAAACCAGCATTATTTGTAAAAAAAAAAAAAAAAAAGCTTGTGTTACCTTAAATCTGTCTGTAGTGTGAAAATAATGTGGGCATGTTTCCATCTGCAGGGGGAGCAGCAGGAACGGCCTGTCACGAGAAAAGAGGACTCCATGAAGCGCCTGGAAAATCCGCCAAAACGTCAGGGTTCAAAGTCTGTCCCTACAGTCACCCGTCATCCCAGAATTCCAGCGGCTCTTCTGCTGGGAACTCCCTGTCTACCTCCACAGACCTTTGTAAGACCACTCCCAAGCACTTCAAGACCATGTGCCGCCGACCAACGCCGCCAGGTGACTTCCAGTTTTAAATCCCTCACTTACAAACATGCAATACATGTAAAAATAAACACTATCTGGTGTATTCTATTAAAAATGCAACTGTGTAATGCAGTGTAAACTACAGTTTAAATTGGTTTGTTTTGTAATTATGAGTTCATTATTTTGTATGAAACACTTTTATGATAGAAACTGCAAGCAACTATTTGAGTTTACCTTTAAAAAAAGCTTATTTAACATCTAGGACACTAATTCCTATAGAGTTTAACAACAACAAGAAAAAAAATGGTAACCTGGAACTTAAATACTGTAATTTTGAGTCAAAATAGAAATCGGGTTTAACAAGCACTCTGTAAACTAAACTTAAACTTCCTAAAGTGATTTTGTTTTCCTTTTTTTATCCTTATTTAACTTCATAGTCTACAGCTTAAAATGAGTTCATGGACAGGAACTTCAGAATCCTCTGTGGAGCTTTCAGACTTTCCTTTTGTTGGGGCTTACGATTAATTCCCTTCATGCTTTGTTTATAAATTCTTTTGGTCTGCCATGTTTTTCTGACCAGCTTTCTTATAATCCTTAATAAACTCAGCAGTGCTCCGAGCATTAGTTAGTGTTTTTTAACTAAAGTTTTGTTCCTGTCCTTTTTAAGGAACTCTCTATCGCTGCGCTTGCCTGGTCTTGTTTGTTATTGTTGCACATCTGAGGCTTTTCATACAGATTCACTGAAACCATGCAGGCGGCTGGACATAACTGAACCAGCTATAGCTCCTTTCACGAAACACATGGGGAAGTCCTGCTGCTGTTATGCCTCTGAGCCGCCGAGTGAGGTAGTCACAGAGCTGTGTGTATGTAAGGGTAAGCCAGTGTGGTGGAATGATGACAGGCGGTCTTTGTGGTCAGCCGACGGTGGGGTTTAGAAGAATCCCACACTAAAATAAGTGCCAGGTGGTTAAATGCTTTAAAAATGCCCAGCACATCCAGAAAAAAAAAACTTCTTGTACATGTTGCACATGTGTAAGAGTCAATAAGTAAAACTGTTTTTCCTTTTCATCGCCCAGGTGAAGCCTTTCATCCAAACGACCACCACCAACACACAGACTTGTCGGTACCCCCCAACAGCCCCACCGGCCTGTCGTCGCAGCATTCCTCCCTCCTGCCCCCGAAGCCGAGCTCCGGGCAGCACGGCCACGTCAGCTCCTCCTGCAGCGCCGGCGTGTCAGCTCACGCTTCCTTTCCCCCACTGGTACCAAACCTCCACAGCCCCACGGCCAAACTCAGCTCTCCAAGTCCAGACAGCCCCACGTCTGTGCACAAGCCCAGCCCATGCAAAAACTCCCACATTCCGCCTGTGAACACGCAGCACAGCAAACTGGGAACGTCTCTTATGGGCTGCAATCACTCTTGTAACGGACACAGTCAGGGAACCGTGGCCACATCCAATGTAGGCCATCTAACAGCTGGAGCCTGCAGGTTAGTATTGATGTCTCAGCATTGTTTGTGTTATCATGAGAAATGTGGAAAGAAATGAGTGTTTATTAGGAGTGCCAATTAATTATATGGGGTTTATGTCTTTCTTTTGTAGGGATCAGGCATGTAAAGGGCATAAAGTGACAAATGGGACATTGTGCCACCCTTCATCGGAGCTGGAAGAGGGGGAGGATGAAGACAGCAGCTCTGAAAGGAGCTCCTGTGCCTCCTCTTCGACCAACCAGAAGGACGGGAAGTACTGCGACTGCTGCTACTGCGAGTTCTTCGGACACAACGCGGTATATGATCTACACCTGTTCTTGCAGGCTTATGAAACATTTCTGAAACGGAGCCGTGGTGGTTACATATCGTCTGTTCACAGCCTCCAGCTGCACCAACCAGCCGGAACTACGCTGAGATCCGAGAGAAGCTCCGCTCGCGTCTAACCAGGCGTAAAGAGGAGCCGCCTCAACGCCAAGACTCAGAACTGACAGTGGCAGGCGCCATTGACAACAGGGACGTAGACGAGCTGCTAGACTTCATAAACAGTTCAGAGCCCAAACCTGTCAACAGTGCCAAAGCTGCCAAAAGGGCTCGGCACAAACAGAAAAAGAAGGTGACCATTTACTACAAATATACTTTGGTCAAAAAAAAAAAAGGGATAAATAACCCTTCAATATGTTTTTTTTATACACCTCTTTTTAATATCTCAGTACTTTTATCACATTTTACTCTTGAACGTGTGGCATTTCTGTTGTAGGAGAAAGCTCAGCAGAACAACGTGGGTGCTGCAGGCAGTGAACCCCAATCAAATTCAGCCGGATCCATGGACGAACCCGTTCCCGACGGTCCGGAAACCAGCCGGCTGCTTGACTGGCCTCAGCTGGAGCTCGAGCGGGTCAACAGCTTCCTCACAAGTCGACTAGAAGAGATCAAGAACACCATCAAAGACTCAATCCGGGCCTCGTTTAGCATGTACGACCTCAACCTGGACGTCAACGACTTCCCAAAGAAGGCGGCCACGTTGGAGGGAAACCACTTACTGTCCCACCTGAATGGCTCCTCCGACATGCAGCAGATAGACCTGGACCTATCGCCTCTTTCGCTGGGAACCTTTAAGAGCCACCTGGACCTGGTTAATGGATGGGAGGACACAAATCTCATCTCGACCCAAAACGCCGCCACCAACACCTCACCGGGTCTTAGTGCTGCTTCAAAGGACACCCAGAGGTTGCACACTGCTACCGGCCTTTCGAAGCTTGTAAGAGTTCGCTCACCAGACCGATGCGCCTCCACCGGACCCGACAGTTTACCGCAGGTGCCAGCTCAAACAACGGCTAAAACGAAGGAGGACACCGCCGATCCCAAGAGCACAGCAGTTGGGAATGGCGGCGTGAAGTCGAAGAAGAATAAAAAGCAGCAGCAGCAGCAGAGACAGGAGCCATCTGTGCCAGAGCAAAATTCTTACAAACCAACCAAAGCTGCCTCCGGTAATGAAGCGCAGAAACCCAACGAGTCTAAAGAAATGACATCTAATGGCTCAAAGTCTGGGAGCAAACAGCCTCAGCACTCTGCAGACAACCAGAGGAACGGGCCGAAGAAGGCAGAGGAGGGCAGATCATCCAAACACACGACGAATGCAGCAAACGGCGGCGCCTTGGGTACACAAAGAGGGAAGTGTGACCCAGAAACACGAGGCGGCCGGTCCGAGCAGGAACCAGAGAGCAGAGCTCATCCCGCCGTTCCAGCAAACGGGCCTCAGCAGCAGCAACCTAAGGGAAGAAATAAGAAGAACAAGAATAAGGGAGAAAAGTCCAGCAACGCTATTGGTACAAAAGAAGAATTTTATTCATACCTGGTTGTGTTTTTTTGTTTTTTACACTGCCCATCTAATTTAAAATCCCTGTTTTCATTCCGTAGATGACGTATTTCTTCCTAAAGATGTGGATCCAACAGAAATGGATGAGATCGATCGGGAAGTTGAATACTTCAAAAGGTAAAGAGCACTATTTTAGAAAACAGTACTTTAGCTATAAACTGTTACGTTTGCTTACACTACTGAAAGCGTATATATTTTTTAACTGTCTTTTGTTTCCTGCAGGTTTTGCCTCGATTCTGCTAAACAAACTCGCCAGAAGGTAGCGGTGAACTGGTCCAACTTCAGCCTCAAAAAGGTTGCTTCTAATGCAGCTCAATAACTCGGGACGAGTGCCGGAGGAAAACTAAAAACGACTTCGCACCACAGACTCTCTCCGCAGAGCCCTGTTCGACCTGAAGCCTTCTCTCATTCCCACTTCTCTTCTCCTCTCCAAGCCAAGTAGAAACTCCGGTTGAAAGTCCCAGTTGGAAGACTGAAACACGACTCGAGGCTAACAAGCCGTTTTCAAGGCCAACCCTGCTGTTTGCTATTACTGCGATGCTCACTTCAGTGAGAGATACAACAAAAAAAAGTCTGTTGAATCAAATGCATCCATGTTCTTACGTATGTAGTATGTAAACAATTACCTTATATGAAATAAATGGTTTTTATCAAAAATAAATCTGACATTTTAACGTTGTGAAACTGATGAATTCCAATCAATTCAAATTGGTGCTCATCGCCCACTGTATTCTGCTTTTTCTACCGCCCGAAACACTATTTGAAATTGCCTGACACTGTACAGTTGTCAAAAAAAAAAGTACATTTCGACCCTAACGATGAGGGGAAACCGTACTGAGCGACAGTGATGACAGTTTGCGTTGATTCTTGCCGCGACGAGACTCCAGTGGTTTTGAAGTGAAACAGCTCTCCTAGATTTCAATTATGATCGACAAAACGGCAAAAGCACCTGCTAATACTGTCTTGCTATGAATTTTTTTAAAAACAATATAAAAACAAAGCATGAATGTTTAAGCAGCTGATTTGACGGCAACACTAATATAATCATTAGCACTTAATGAATTTGTTTTTTTTTGTTTGTTTTTACGTTTGATCCATGGGATGAAACTTAAATATAAATCCAATGAAGGACCCCTTCGAATGCATCCCTGTGCATGACGATGATAATGATGTGTAGGACAGAAAATGGAAATCCTGTCTCCCTTCCCCTCCAGTCTTGTACTGACAGCTTGTGTGTGTTGCTTCAGTGTCAGTCCCTCCTGCGTAGCGTTAGTGATGGACAGTTATCTTTTATATCCAGAACACTTCTCGAAGAAAGTTTCTGGCCACCGTTACTCCATAGACGGCTCCTTCAGCCCTTGCAGCACATGTTCAGGCCCAACACTGAAACCACGACACAACGTCGCAGTTAATTTAAAACGCTTGTACATAATGAGTGGATATTTTTGGCCCTTTCAAGCCTTTGTCAAATGTTTCTGAGGGTTGTGTGTGAGCTTGATTCTTTTTTATTTTATTTTTTTTATATCTCTGCTATTACCTGTACTGTTAACTTGATGGCTCCCTCCTCCTGAACTAATCTGTCTGAAGCTCTTGTTCTGATTTTGTTTTGATTGCAACCATCACAGCAGAAACCTTTAGGTTTTTTTTTTCCTCCCGTGTAAATGTTTTGAGCTGATGGCTTTCATGAAGATTGGTCCTTTTAAGAAAAAAAAAAAAATCTGTGCTGAGATTCTGTTTTTAATGTAATATCTCTGATGCTTTACAGGTTATACTTAATTAGAAAAAGATTATCTTAATGTTTCGAATGTAGATTTATACTATACCAACAATAGCCAAATGTATGTTGGCTTGTTTCGTTTTTTTATTCACTTTTGATACTGTGAAAAAAAATCTTTCGTTCGGAAAGATTAAAACGATACCGTTTTGACAAAAATAAAGTGTGGTGTTTATCTTTTTAATTTGGTCTTCAGAGCAGAACCAAAGGGCTGTTCGGGAAAACGCGACTAAGAACGTTTTGACCCTCGCGGCGCTCCGTACGGGATCTGTTCTGTAAACATATGGAGCTGCTATATTAGCCGAACTGAGTGGCTCGTGTTGTATTGCTAACACGTTGCTCAAGTAATTTCATAAGAAGTTACTGAAATCCTAAATAATAATAAAAAAATGGAGACCGAAAATCGTCCTAAAAAGGTAAGTCCAAGCTACGACATCATTTGGAATATTTAGAGGACAGGCTAGCAGAGGTTAGCTAATGCTAGCTAGGCTGCTAAAGACGTACGTCGACCAAAACGATGAAAATTAAACATACCGACGTGTTTTAAATGGTAGAAAACCGACTTGTTAACAGACTATACATGTTTATACTCTGTCTATGGTCAGCAGGATTAAATAAAACCACTATTAGGTCTCGCTACGTTAAATACGAAGCGTTGACGTTTAAGTTTAAAAAGTGGTTTAAACCCTCAGACTATTTAAATTAGCTTTGGTATTATCAGTGCTGAGCCTCCAACAGTATTACTTCCGATCACTATTTTTTTTTCTACCTAGCAGGGCCATCCTTTATAATGAATAAATAAATCATAATAATAAATTGTCCTTGGTTAGTGGGTTGGAATAATGGGGATCTGAATTAATCATAAATAGGAAAAGTACCCAGAATTCCATCGATCTAATTATATATTGTAACCCAGATACATGATGTTGGCATCATTTGTAAGTTTTTATTTTTAATGCGCTTCCAATCATAATCATTTCTTCTAACATAAGCTCTTTTTTTGTAATTTCTTAACTAACATATCTAAATGTAAGTCGTAACTTTATTATAGATACCCTTATTTGGACTCATTTGTTTACATTATACTGAGCTATTTCATACAACATCCTGTAACAAACCTCTTCAGTCATAAGCGTTATTAAAACTAGCTGTAGCCTGCACTAACATCATTTTATTTTAAAAGGGAGAAGTTCAGGTTGAAACCAGTAATTTCCTTGAATATTACTGGAGGGATGAGACATAACTGGTCGTAACATTTGTGATTCACATTAGTTTTAGATTCATCAAACCATTCGGTGACCCTCTTTTGTGCCATGGAAATTCATTGGGGCATTCATTGTCATCTAAAAGAGTATAGAGTTGGTATAGTAATTTTATCATGAGATAAAGGTAGTGTAGAGTAGGTTTGTATTGTGTGTAAGACAAGAAACGGACAGACAGAATTCCCATCAACATATTAAAGCTGCTCTATAAGATTCTGTCATCGCAGCGGTCTATCGTTCTGGCCTGATATGATAAGAGATGACTTATCTGCTTCAGCTGTGTTTCCTTTTATCTTTTTATCCTTTCGGTTTTGCACACTGACCTCTGTTCATTCGTTATTTACTTCTCTGTCACTTTATTCTGACAGTTTGGCCACATCCAGCTTTCTGACTACTCCCCGTAACCATTTCATTGATCTGAGCACAGGTGGTATTTCAGGCACTTTCAGCCTCAATGTGTCTTTTGAGATCATCTGATCATCTGCTAGTGGTTGTCCCCCCAAAAAACCAGGATGGAGCTCAGAGGAGATCGGGCGATTTTCTGCCGTGGCACCTAAACTCTGGAACAACCTTGCCCTCTGACATAAGACGGGCATCTTCGCTTCTTCTTCTTTTTAAATCTCATTTAAAAAGGCATCTGTCTTCACTGGCTTTTAACACAGCTTGAGTTGTTGTTTTTCTGATACTTCTACTCAACTTGTTTTCTGTTCACTGTTTGTATTTCTGTGCTTTATATTATTTTTATTGTTTTAATCTTGTTTGATGGTTGGCGTAAATTGTGAAGCACTTTGGTCCACTACTGTTCTTTTAAATGTGC
This sequence comes from Kryptolebias marmoratus, assembly GCF_001649575.2. Classification (NCBI taxonomy): domain Eukaryota; kingdom Metazoa; phylum Chordata; class Actinopteri; order Cyprinodontiformes; family Rivulidae; genus Kryptolebias; species Kryptolebias marmoratus. The sequence goes on along the minus strand of NC_051438.1, from coordinate 13,285,678 downwards.
TACATAAATAAATTTGACACCGATGTTGACTTAAACCGCCTCGGTTAATAATAAAAAACCCTCTTAAAATCAGTTTTCTATTATTTAATCCTATTCATGCATGACCTGTATGTTAGTGTAGTTGTAAATTGGTCCTATAGTTGCTTTTTTGTCTTTTAAGCAGTGATGCTTATTAATCTTTATCATCTTCAGTCCATTATTAACTCATTCTTAGTAAATATTTGCAGCAGACAGAGAGCTGCCTGTAGTTTCGTTTCATGGCATGCAAAGTGAGAATGAATCAGATTCTGATTTGAATCTTTTCTTCCTGCTGTTTTTGATACACGACAAGCTCTCACGTTTAGATTTTACAGTCTCGAGCTCGTGCTGCGCTTCACGGAAGTCGTCTGGTTTTGTTCATTCAGCTTTTCTCCTTTTTAGTGTGTTCGCTGTAGTTTTGCCACAGAATTTAACAACTGGTGTTGCAGACAACACACACACGCACTCAGTCTTATAGGACTTCTGTTTGAACCTATTTTTCAATGGGTTTGGTTGTTACTCAGAGGGCTTAGAAAGGAGAACAATCGGTGGATGTTCATGTGATGTTTAAAAATCTGTCCCAGTCACATTAAAGTGTTTGTGATGGTCATACTGGGGTCATTATTTCATGCTATTTGCATATAAGGTTAAATTAGCCACCACATCAGGAAGTGTTTTTTGCATCGGCTACGTTTAAAATAATTTTTTTTAAGGAGTGGTTGTACTTCTAGATGATTCAGGTTTACTGCTGAGCTCAAATCTGTCAGGGGAGGGGAAAGAAAAGGACTAACACAGTGATTTTAAACGATTACTGTAACTGTGATTCATTTTCCCACAGAGGTCCCATGGCGAGGAAGACAAATCCGGCTCAGATGGATCGGAAGATGACGATTATGTTCCATATGTTCCAGTCAAAATTAGAAAACAACAAATGGTAAGTTATCTTTCGCTTTTTCCTTCTTAACGCATCGGGGAGCCGAGCCAATCCTGCCCGGTGTAGTACTGATGGAAGTAATGAGTTCGAGGAGCAGGCAGCGGCTGTTTGGACAGATGTGACGAATCCAAAAAAAACGTCGCCCTTTAAACGAACGTCATCCATTCTGAACATCTCGACGTTTGTGGTGTCCGCTGCTGCAAGTCAGCTTGAGCAAAACACAAAACGTTTTCTGAGAACTGGGAGCTCGAGAAAGAAAAACTGAAAAACTGTGATGCTTATATCATTCCAAGTAATTTAACTTTAAAGGAAAAATTGTTCAGCTTTGGCTACGTATCCTAAAGCCGCTAACACCAGCTCTGGTTTCCAGCTACAGAAGATGTTACGCCTGCGAGGAAAAGCGGTGGACGAAGAGCAGAAGGACAGCTGGGAGGAGCAGAGGGACGAGGACGAGGGTCTCGGTCCACGCTCCAACGTCAGTCTGCTCGACCAGCATCAGCATCTCAAGGAAAAGGCAGAAGGTAGGTGGTTCGAAGCGTCATGATAAATGTCCGTTTTGATCCTTTTTGTTTGGCTCAAGTGGACGAGTTCTGTGAGACCTCTGTTTCTGCACGTGTGTGTCTGCAGCCCGTAAGGAGTCTGCCAAGGAGAAGCAGCTGAAAGAGGAGGAGAAGATTCTTGAAAGTGTTGCAGAGGGAAGAGGTACATTCTGGAAAGTCTTACTAATTTATTTTCAAATGTTGTTGTCAAAAACTAATTTGACCTTTTTTTCATTTTCAGCCCTGATGTCTGTGAAGGAAATGGCCAAAGGTATCATATATGACGATCCAATTAAAACAAGGTGAGTTCTGAATCTGCGAGCTCTATATTGCAAACATTAAACATTGTTTATTTGACTCCAATGTCGTTTGCAGCTGGAAGGCACCGCGCTACATCCTGAACATGCCGGACACCAGGCACGAGCGCGTCCGGAAGAAATTCCACATTCTGGTTGACGGAGAGGGCATCCCTGCCCCCATCAAAAGCTTCAGGGAGATGAAGTTTCCACCAGGTGACAGCCCGGTCTGCCTCGCACGTTAAAGAGCACACTTTCCCTGTCGGCACAAAGCCCTCAGCGGTTCCAACGTGGTTCTCACAAGCGGCGGCGTCTCTCTGTGATTGCAGCAATTCTAAAAGGTTTAAAGAAGAAAGGGATTGTGCATCCGACACCGATTCAAATTCAAGGAATCCCCACCGTGTAAGTCCGGCCGTGGTGTGTGTGTGTGTGTGTGTGTGTGTGTGTGGGGTGAAGTGTAATACAGGCAGTGTTGATTGTTGAGGGTAAATGCGTGTTCGCCTGTTTGTGTGCAGGCTGTCGGGCCGAGACATGATCGGCATCGCCTTCACCGGATCAGGAAAGACTCTGGTCTTCACTCTGCCCATCATCATGTTTTCCCTGGAGCAGGAGAAGAAGCTGCCGTTCTTCAAGCGGGAGGGACCGTACGGACTCATCATCTGTCCTTCGGTAAAGGTTCTCCTCCACGATGCAGCGGTCACCGTGAAGAATAGTTACTCAGATAAATTACTGCAAAAACACTAGATTAGTTCAGTAAGCCGTGGTGCATCATTTTGCCACTAAATTAATGGCATTAAAGGCTGCTCGTCGTTAATGTCACGGACGTTGAGCTGTTTGAGGTTATCATTTGGTGCTGTTGAATCACAGCTAAAGAACGGGGCGCAGTTGTTAATGGACTTATGACATTTCAGTTTGTTTTTCCTCACAAAGGTAAACAGAAACAATTCAGCGAACTGCTCCGGCTCAGATAACTGTCAGGTCTAACTTTTGTTTTTGAATCATTAGGACCTTAATGTCTTCCTGAAACAATCCAGTGTATGTTTTTATGATGATCTTCTTGTTAAGCAGTATTCATAAATGTTTTAAGTGGTGTAAAAAAAAAAAGGGATAAAATAACAAAAATGTTTCTGCTGTAGTCTGTAGAAGACTTCTTTAAGACTTGCATTAGTTTTCTATTCAGTTCTTTATCGATATACATTGCAAGTCATTTCAACCCTTTCTACATATAATTCAGTGCTAAATATTCAGCTTAAAGGTACTGTTTGGAATAAGTATTTTAAAATCAGAGCATTGTTGAATACACCTTCCAAGACTTCAGTATCTTTTGGTAAAGAATAAAAGAGTGGACTTATTCTTTCTTTCTGTGCTTAAGAGCATTTATTTAAGTGTCTAGAATCAGTACCAACTAAAAAACCGTGAAATAAACCTATGTGGCGCTCTGTTTTTTGGGGCATGGCAAGCACAGCTCAGAAGATTAGGATTCGTCCTGTAATTGGAGGACCGCTCCGTCATTCCCTTGGGACACGTCACCTGCCTATTTTTTTTATTTTTTATTAATACACTCCCGCCTCTTGTTTTTAATTCTAGCGAGAGTTGGCGAGGCAGACGCACGGCATCATCGAGTATTACTGCAAGCTGCTGGAGGAGGAAGGGGCTCCGCAGCTGCGCACCGCCCTCTGCATCGGAGGGATGTCCGTCAAGGAGCAGATGGAGGTGGTGAAGCAGTGAGTGCAACTAATGAGCTCGTCGGGGTTCGGGCAAAAAAAAACTGCGTGGTCAGCACGATTTCACTGCGTCAGTCTGAGAGGAGAAACAACATCACTACTCGAGGGCTTAGGTCATAAAATATACATGTACACTCTAAAAGGGCAAGTAGTGAGTTATTTAGTGTGTTTTCTTTGTCCTAGTGGTGTCCACATGATGGTTGCCACCCCTGGAAGGCTGATGGACCTGCTGCAGAAGAAGATGGTCAGTCTCGACATTTGTCGCTACCTGGCTCTCGATGAAGCAGACAGAATGATTGACATGGGCTTCGAAGAAGACATCAGGACCATCTTCTCCTATTTCAAGGTGAGGCACTCAGACAGGACCGGGTTTCACTAATAAACACTGTTGTCCGACCGCGAGATCCTCCTCACTGGTTAAAAGCTTCCTTTCAAACAGAAACATTATTGTCTCTCTTTTTATCTGGTTTGATCATTTACTGAACTGTTTATATATATATTTATTTATATAAAGAGGGTAGATCAGATTATGTAAGGCCCTGTGGTAAGGTTTTGAACAATTATCATCTTACCTGTTGTAGACAGCTCTTTGAATGACCTTAGTTTGAAGAAATACAGATTAGTTCTGAATATATAACTGCAAATGTAACTGGGGGCCAAAATGGCAACTCCGATCTCCAAAACATTGACAGGAATTCACGCGAACGCTGTTTTATAAACCATTCCACCACTGTCAGTGTTGCATTACATGATTGGTCCAGCAGAAATATTAGGATATCCCTGCTTTTTTTAATTCATTGGTAAATATTCAGTTTGTTTATTTATTTTTTTCAAATATTCAGCCTACCAAACATAAGACCAACCTGCAGCAATTCATGCTTTTCATAAGGCCATGGGTTAGTTAATAAAGCTCAGCAACAAACTGTTTAAAAGCAGAGACAGCATCTTAAAGACCGCTGATCTCAGCTGCTGCTTTACGATTTAGGACTGTTTCCTGTTTTGTGTTTTTGCTTAAAATATAACCGTGTCCACACGGTTGGGATTTCCCAGTCAACTGGAAACCCCTGAAATAAAACAGAGGCTTGTCCTGCTGCTCCTCCTGCTAGTTCTTTATGTTCTTCCACTTTCCAGTGGCTCAACGTTGAAGGCGGACGCTCATATTCTGACAGTGAAGCCGAGCTCACCCCTTGACCATAGTTTCCACTTCATAATCCTTTCAAAATAAATTACGATGGCAGAAACAGATGCCGGGACGCTCCATGTTGTCTTTCCATTTCTCTTTATTTGACGAGAGGGCCTGAACACGTACAGATTTTTATCCATGAAATCTGCTTTTTGGCGCTTTTACTTTTTCCCACACTCCTGTTTTCAGACGAAGCAAAAGTTCACCATTTAAGCAGTCCTCGTGGTTTTGCCAAGTGTTTTTTTTTTTGCTCCAGCTGCTGCGCTCTGTCTTGTTGATCCTGGAAATTATTTTCATACTACAAAAAAACAAAAAAAACACCTGTGCTAATTTTTTTTTTTTTGCATATCCTCCTTTAGGGACAAAGACAAACTCTGCTTTTCAGCGCCACCATGCCCAAGAAGATCCAGAACTTCGCAAAGAGCGCTCTGGTCAAACCAGTCACTATCAACGTGGGCCGCGCCGGAGCCGCCAGCTTGGACGTCATCCAAGTACGTTCGTCTCTCAGAGAAGAACAGACGTTTAGTTTTAGCTAAAAGCATTTCACATCCGAGCTGAATATTCGCCATGTGTTTACAGGAAGTGGAATACGTCAAGGAGGAGGCCAAGATGGTGTACCTCCTCGAATGTCTCCAGAAAACAACGCCTCCGGTACGCACCGGCCACTGTTGTCATACGAACGTGTCTAAAAATCTACGAGGGGGAAACGTGTCTCAAGTCACCGTTTGTTACGACAGGTGCTGATATTTGCTGAGAAGAAGGCCGATGTTGATGCCATCCACGAGTACCTGCTGCTGAAGGGAGTGGAGGCCGTGGCCATACATGGAGGAAAAGGTCTGCAGAGCTATGGCTTATAAGAACGGAAAAGCAGTCAGGACACAGAAACAATATATTTAGAAGAAATATATTGTTCACGTAGTTCCTTATTGTGACCACCAGGTGTCACTGTGCTCTCAAATGTCACTTTATGAAGCAGAAATGTGTGATTTTCTTGGAGAATGTTGTTTTATTGAAGATGTTTGTTTTTTTTGTTCCAGATCAGGAAGAAAGAACAAAAGCCATTGAAGCATTCAAAGAAGGAAAGAAAGACGTATTAGTTGCCACAGATGTTGCTTCCAAGGGTCTGGATTTCCCAGCTATTCAGCACGTAGTGAACTATGACATGCCCGAAGAGATAGAAAACTACGGTAAGAGGGTTCAAACACAGATCGCTTTGCCTTTATAAACGTGCATCGATGTGCATTTATGAGATCACGGCTGTTTTCTTACCCCGGTTTGTTGGAACGATCTCCTCCAGTCCATAGAATCGGCAGAACCGGACGGTCAGGGAAGACTGGGATTGCCACAACGTTCATCAATAAAGGCTGCGGTGAGAAAACACTTTTAACAGCAGGAGATATTACACAGAGTTCACACTTAATGTCTCTTTTCTGTTAGTCTGGACCTTTTAATCAGCTGTTAAAAAATAATAATTTCACACAAAAAAAGCTTCCACACTCAATCTGTTTGAATAAAACGGCTGTGAGAGCCGTTGGGTTGTTCTCTCACATCTTAGCATGACGTGGCATCGAGAATGAGCTCAATTGTCTCTGCGAAACAGGAAGTGAAAAGGATCGGTGTGTTAACGCCCTTTTGGATAATGATGTTTTTATGTATGTTGTCTCTAAGCAGACAAATGACTCTTTAATCAATCGATTCTAAAGCCTACTCCCGTAGAGCTAATCATAGACGTGGAGTCTATGATTAGTTGGCTGAGTTGGATGTGGGCAGAGGTGCACAACAGAACGACCTGCACAGCCAGGAATGTGGTTTCGCAAGCCGTGCAGATATAAATAGGCTGTGGGTTTTTAAAAAAAAATGGAACCCACATCACAGCCGCGAGGTCGCAAACGCTCGAGAGCTCAGCGAGACTGCAATGAAAACTTTTCCTCGTTTTCTCGCAGTCTCGTGCGTCCAACAGCCTCAGCCCGGGGATGACTGAGGATCCACACCAACACAAAGGATGCACTGACAACCAAAAACCTTCTGCACGATGATTCTTACACACCGGGAAACAAACAATTATCAGTTTTAATGTTGTAGCTGCAGGAAAGAATAAAGAAACTGTTTTTATTTTTTTAAACTGAATACAGTAAGCCGTCTTGTTTAGTGTTCAACCACAGAAAGCTAACAGGAAGCGTGTGTGTGTCTCCTGATAGACGAGTCCGTCTTAATGGATCTGAAAGCTCTGCTGGTCGAAGCCAAGCAGAAGGTTCCTCCGGTCCTCCAGGTGCTGCAGACCGGGGACGAGACCATGCTGGACATCGGAGGTGAGCCGTCTCCTTCACCCGTCGTCGGCGGCTAGTCGGCCGCGCGCGGCATTCGCAGACCAGTGCTAACTTGTCCGTTTGATGCGATTCCTCAGGGGAACGGGGCTGCACGTTCTGCGGCGGTCTCGGCCATCGGATCACAGACTGCCCCAAGCTGGAGGCCATGCAGACCAAACAGGTCACCAACATCGGACGGAAAGACTACCTGGCTCATAGCTCCATGGACTTTTAGGAGCTTCATCAACAGCGAGCCACCTGTCCTTTTGACAGAAGTGAGAACCATTTATGAGGAAACTGTAGTTACTTTTAATGTCAGCAAATTAAGGAAGTGTTTTAGCATCACGAAGGTCACAGATAGGTCACTTGTTTCGCCTTTGTCGTTTTGTTTTTTTTTCCTCCTAAAGGTTCTTGCTGTAAACCTGTCTTTGTAAAAAGCCAATTTTCAAAGCTCTATCTGTAAATAAAAAGCTTTTCTACTCGTCATTAATCCCTTGTTTCTTGTGTTTAAGAAATGGAAAGGTGTAACTTGTTTTTTCTCGGTGGGGAAGTTGCGTAATTGTACGAAGGGAAGTTTGACTCAAGAAAATAGCAACACATGACTTGTGTGTTCTTTCTTTTGAAATGGTTGCGATACGGAGGGTGACTTTATTTCCCCTCGCCGACAACAAGGTAAAGAAGAAAAAAAAAAATGCTGCAGACGTCATGGAAACAGTTATTTTGGTGGCACAGGGGATCCGGTTTTAACCTCACTATTAAAGAGTGTGACCACGCAGCGGCAGCAGCAGCAGCTCGTCTGCTGATGTGAGCGCTTCAGATCAAACGTACGAGTCATGGATATCATCTGCAAGGAGGGGATGCTCTACCTTCAGGGCTTCAAGTTTGGAAAAGTAAGTTTTAGCCCAAGTTTGGTAAATATTTTAGCATTGCTGGTTATCTTTTCTTTTACTTGGAGCACCTGTTGCGCTCACAAAGTGCCTGAAGTAAAATTTGACCCCTTTTTTATCTGAAAAGTTAAACCTAATATGCTGTATATATCACAACTTAAGCTACTGCACGCTAAGATGAATTTTTAAAAAGACAGCAAAATGGTTGTTTTTATTGAGCAACAAGTGCAGGATTGACTTCATTCTAATGTTTACAGCGACTGAAGCATTGTTGCTCTAAAATCAAAATGCATTTGCACAAATTTAGCGAAATAAATTTGAGCAAAAAAATAAAAAGATCTCTTATTTGCTGCTCCCAAAGGTGAGAGGCAGTAACGTCTGTAGTGTTGGCAAAACATCTGGTAAACCACAGAATGGGGATTTGAATGAATCTCAGAAAGTAACCACTGAATGTACGTCTACGACTGGTTAACCTTTGGCGTCAAACCTATTCAAGATGGCCGCCACAGCTAGGCGACTTTAGCAGCTACAGTCGGCCAGTTTCAGAAACATAGAGCTAAAATTTGGCGAGGCGGTCGCGTGTCGTCCCCAGGACTCACTAACTGATCGCGCACAGTCTGTTTTTAAACCTGCCGCTGACTATTGGGGTCAGCTGCACTGGTCTGTTAGCAAAATATCTCACGAAACACTGGTTTGTCATCATTAACTGTAGATCTACAACTGATTCATTCTCGTTGTCAGCCCAAATCAAAATGGCCGACAGCCGGCTGACCTTTTGGAAACACGGCTGTAACTTGGTCCGTTTTACGGACGTTTGGTGTGGTAGTGTCAGAGGGTCGCCCTCAGCACGCTCCCTGAGTGCGAACACGCCTCGCAAGATTTCACAACATGACATGAGGCCGAGCGTGGAGTGGTTTACAACATCTGACCCAAACAGCGAGGACTCCCAACGGCCCTTTTTCATCATGTTCCAGTTTCATATAACTGATTATTAACTATTATTTTACTTTAAAACTCCTGAAGTACCTTGCAGGAATGTTACGTACGTCTTTAATTCCTAAAAAAATTATTTAGGAGCGTATTTGTACAATGTTCTTAAAACGGTCCTTCAAGTATAACCAGATTAGAAACTTCAGTAATCCCCGATCTTTCCTGCAGACTAATTTGACTCTTTAAAAGGAATGAGCAGTTTAGGTCAGGAGCATGTGAGGAGGATTCTGTTTGACCAAATCTGGTGTTGATCACAGCCGTTTGTCACACCAGCGTCTAAATATGACTCGCTGTTAAAACCCAGGGTTTCATTTTTTATTTTTAATCTCTAGTGTCGTTAGCTTTGTTCAGACTGATTGTCAGGAGAGGCCAGATGTCTCCAAACATAATTAAAAACTAAAGTTTATTCACTTTTGTTTTAGAAAACAAAATAAGGAATGCGCATGCCGAAGTGTTTAAGCTCTTGGCAGCGTTTGTGGATGACTCTCAGCTACTACCTCCCCAAACTTGATCTCAATATCTGTAAAAAAAAAGACCCGTGTTACAGCCCGTGCTGTGTTTGCTGAGGTCGATTGGCTGTGGCAGCCACCTTGAATCAGGCTGAGTTAAAAAAATAAAATAAAAAATCGTCTGCAGAAGCACATCCAGTGATTCATTTCTGTAAGTTTCAATAAAGTTCCTCCAGTGGTTCACAAGATATTTCGCTAACAGACAAACACAAACGGTCGGCGGGCTATAATCAGTACGTTGTAGTGTTACTAAAAGCATCTCTGAGATAGCGAAACGCGCGTAAGTCTGGTCAGACTGTTCCAACAGATGACCACAGAGCAAGTCACCATTTCCTTCGCTAGACTTGAAAGTGTTCAGAGGAAGCTAAAAAAAAGAGACGTCAACCCGTGAACTGGTAACAGCATTCAGAGGTCATCGCTAGTTAGTGCGCTTCGAAGAGCAGAATTATTTTTTTAACTCTATACCAGCATTACTACACACACACACACACACACACACACACACACACACACACACACACACACAGAAACGATTTACTGCTGCAGCAGCTTTCTCATGGTTTTATGGTAAATCTTACATAAAGCAATTTGTTTATTATTATTACGTGTACTACCACAAATTGTACATGTATTTATTTTGTTGTTGTTGTTGTTGACCACACCTAGCTCAGAATGAGCTCAGTGGAAAGTTTCCTTGCGTGAGCACAAAGTCCGGGGTCGAATCTGTCACCCGGGTGAACTGCGACCTATTTTCAACAGGTCGTTTATTTTAATCAAGATTTTATTTTATTTTTTTAAAGCTTCACTAGACAGTCTTGAGATGCTCAAAATAAGCCTGAAAATGAAAGTTATTAGACACCGAAAGCAGAAGTTTTCAGAACAGCCGCCGTGTACGAAAGGCTGCAGTCACCTGCAGCAGCCTGCGAACCAGAAACCACTCCAGGGTTTGACCGTTTAACACGATGCAAACTGTTTAGACTTGTAATGATTCTGTCTGTGAACATGCATACTGAACGCGTATATCCAGTGGTTCATGAGATATTTTGCTAACAGCCAGGGTTGACTCTGCAGTTCACGCCGAAGCTTTAAGCAAAGGTGTTGCAAAATGAGTAAAGCTCTGCTGCTACCACGGCAGCGTTTAGCTCAACCTCTGTAAAACTGACCGGGGTTTCAGCCCTTTTTGGTCTGTCCTTAGGTCAGTTGGTCGTGGCGGCCATCTTGAATTGCACAGGGCAGTCAGTTGTAGAGGTACGCCCATTTTTTTGAAAGTTTCGGTGAAATTTGCTCAGTGGCTCGTGAGACAAAAGCACACTTGCAAAAAAAAAATCCTCACCTGCGTCTCACCGTATGACAGTAGGGAATAAAGAGACAAAACAATTCACATGGATCAACATCGAACATTGTGTCATTTTTACAAACTGCCACGACGTTGTTCCATAAACCCTGGTGAGTATTTAAGCTGAATAGGAGTCGATCTCCTATTGGTTGGACACTTTGATTGACTTCCCTCTGCTTTATTTCAGAGATTCTGTTCAATAATTTGACAATTTAAGCCTTAGGAATGTAAGTCACTCTGTTATAACCAGGAGGAAGAACAACAAAGGCAGATTTCTACTCCAAGATTATTACTGATTTAACAGAAATCAGCTGCCGTACTTTTACAAATAGCAGGTTTCTGAACTTTTAGATCCTCTGGAAGTGACTGAAAGTTTGCGGGCTTTTCCGCACCTCTGGGAGTAAAAAGTGAGTGAGAAGTATAAGATTGATTTGACGTAATTTGAATGTTAGAGCAAACAGCGGGGGGGTCAAACAAAGTGGCGCCTCTCAGAAGTGATTACAAGAATCGATTACGGAGCCGGAGGCAATTAAATCCTCGTTAAAGCAGCCGAGCATTGTGGCCTCATCAGAGATTATTTCACGGGAGCCAAATCCTGTTGTGTTTTTCCTTCCCGTGTAAGGATTTATCGGTCAATTGGTGTTAAAAATACCATTTTTTTCCCACCTTCTTTTTTTTCCTTTTAGTTTAAAGTTTCAGTTGTGAAACGGTCAGCTTTAATCCCACATCTCATTCAGTCAAAATCAGCTCTGGCTGAAACATAAATACATTGAATTTTTAAACCACAACTTGTTTAATAAAACTCAAAAGATCAAGAAGAAACATTTAAATCCAAGTTTCAAGCTGATATAGTTTTTTAATCAGCATAAATTGCCCTGACCTGTAAACTCCGGCGCCTGCCAATGATGCTTTTGAGACTAATATGAGACTTAAAAATAAAATAATAATGTACGTCACTCAAAAGGTCAGGACTTTAAATGAGTGTACTTCAGCATGACGTGCTGCTCCTAAACTGACTCCGATTCAAAAACCAGTGTTGTAGGATTTTAGTGGGGTGGAGGTGGTGAAACACCAAGTAAATGTCGCTCTTTTCACTTCCCATTAACAGGAAGTTGTATGAGGTGTTTTTTTTTGGTCCTTGATACTGTAACTATGATAGAGTAAAAGTGGTATTTAAAGTAGAAAATCAAAACTGTGAAAGCAGAAACAGGAGCTAAACTCAGGCTTTCTATTTGCTGTAACCGTGGAGAAACTGGGATAATTAGGCTTATAAAACAACTCTTTCTCAAAAACAACCTACCGGTGTAAAAGACTAACTAATATTTAACCTCTACACTTATGTATGACACCGTTTGTTTAGTTTGTCGTAGTTTTCTTAACTAAACAGACACAAATGTATGTCTGTTGGGCATTAGCCTCGCCTGGAGGACGACTTCTTCATCCTCCATGTTCTATGACTGATGTCACGGCTGATGATGCACTACCTATTCATACCTATTTGACAAAACACCCCTTCAAATGTGACCAGACTATCCATTTAAGGTCGTATCTCGCCGGGCTGCCACTGCTGGCTGCAGAATGTGAAAAGCATTAGTTTCCAAAAGGCCTCCAAACTTTCACGAGGGTTCTCCTGTTTCCTCGAGTGAACTGCAGGACCTCGCTCTTGTGGCAAAAAATTAACAGATTTCCTTTCCAAATAATCACAGAGTCGTTGGGATCCGTCTTAAACCATTCTCTAGAAATTCGAGACAACTTTGAGAGGGTTTGGTGACACATGACACCAAATTATGGCTGACTGGAGACACTTTGTGACTAGATTTTGGCCAAAATAAACAAAAAATAAAGATTCCATGTGACTTGCAGGGATGTTGGAAGTTAATTGCAGTTACATAAAGGCAAACCTGTCGTAAGTACCAATTCAGTGGGATTCCAAGTTGCATATTTTCTTGCAATTTCGTGCCTTCAGCTGGTTGCCAACCATCGCAGCCCAGCGCCAAGCTTTAAACCCTTTCTCTTCCCCTCAGAAAACGTGGCGGAAGGTGTGGATGGTGCTCTTCAAGCCCAGCTCCACCGGCGTGGGTCGGCTGGAGTTCTGCGCGGCGTCCGACGGCAGCGCGTTCAGCGAGCACGTGAAGTCTGGTCGGCAGAAGGCCACGGAGAGGAAGGTGGTGCGTTTGAGCGACTGCCTCAGCGTGACCCCGGCCGCCGCAGAGGCCTGCCCTGCTGGCTGCACGGCCTTCTGCCTCAACACCAAGCAGTGCAACTACACCTTCGCCTCCACGTCCAGCCAGGACTGGACCAGCGCCCTCTGTCTCCTTGCCTTCCAGGTATCCGCTCGTCTGCGACCCCCCCCCCATGTCAACACTTGAGTTTGGGAAAGACGAGGACAAACCTTCCCAGGCCGATAAGATCATGAGGAAGTTGAAACAACTCGTGCCACTTCTGCAATTCTTGTGCTTGCACAAGCTACGGGTCTTGCTTGCGTCTTACCACTTTGAAGTCATAAAACAGTGATAAGAGGGAGGCGTTTGCTCCGTTTAATGTTTACTGTGCCACCGTGTTTACAGAGAGATCCTGGAGGCTCCCACAAAGGGGAACTTGAGGGAGGAACCAGCTTGACCATGGAGGACAATGACCTTTACTCATCCTGGAAGAGCGGTAATTTCTGTCATTTGTCCAACTTACCTGTCTCAGATAAATGACACTGATCCAAGTCATTTTCAAGTTAAAGGTTCTTGGCATCACCATCATCATCATCATTACAAATAGACCATATGAAAGTTATTACTCATGAAAAGTGGGAATGATAAGGCAGAGGGGGGTGTCTTTTTTATTTTTATTTTATTTAAGATGTATGAAATGATCTTAGTGGCATCTTTCTTTCTACCAAAATGTTATTTTAAATGTATTTATTTCCCTCCATTTCAGTATACATGACTGTTTAGAGAAGATAAATGAAAGTCACACCTTTGACCTGTATTAGACTCAAAAAAGACAAAAGTTCAACCCCTCACTCGGAGCTATTATAGGAGTTAACTGTAGCCCGTGAGTTCTCAGGTTGTTCTTTGCTAGAAAATGCGTGGCTGTCCCTCAATGTTCTAATAACAAAATGATTAATGAAGTTATGCTCACAATCCTTTGTATAGTCACAAAAAAAAAAAAAAAAGACCCTTTTTCAATTCTAGGGCTTTACATATCAGGGCGTAATAAAAAATGACCAGGTTCTAAAATGATTTAAATTTAATGTCAAGTGTACAAAAACACACAGCAGATTCCACCATCTCGTTATTTATTAAAGAAAAACAAAGTGGAACAGCTGTGAGGGAAGAACTAGGTCCATCGAAGCAGCTTCCATAGGATTAAAGAGTTAAAGCAGCAGCAGCCAGGAGCTGCTGATCAAATATGTTGGTTAACTGATCATCATCGGTGAGATCATCTCTATAAAAGCAGTTTAGTTAATTTGCTGCTCTGGAGCACACAGGTGTGTGTTAACACGACGCCAAGGAGGAAGGACATCAGCAATGACCTTAGAGAAGCAACTGTTGCTGCCCAACAATCTGGGAGGGGTTAAAGGTCATTTCCAAAATATTTAGACTTCATCAGTCTACAGAGAGAGAGATTATTCAAAAGTGGAAAACATTTAGGGCTGTTCCCAACATCCCAGTAAATTCACCTTCAGGTCAGACAGCACAATCCTCGGGGAACGTGCAAAATACCCAAAAGCTCCTCAGTCTGCAGGTCAAAGGTTAAAGTTCACAGCAGGAGAATTAGAAAAAAGAGTGAACAAGTGGGACTTATTTGGAGTAGCTGCAGGAGAAAGCCTCTTCTCTCTGAAAGAACACGGCAGCAGGACTTCAGTTTAATTCGCTGCGTCTGAACGAACCTGAAGACTCCTGGAACTAAGCAGAGGTGTTTACCCACAATGCACAGGGGCTGTGTTTGGAGAAAAACCGAACAGCACAAACACCTCCCACCAGCTGTCAGCACGGTGGTGGAGGGATGATGATTGGGGCTTGTTGTGCAGCCACAGGACCTGCACGCGTTCCACATCCCATCAAATACGAAGCCAAACATGTCATAGAACATAAACAGCAAATTATAACTCGTTTCCTTTACTGCCATATTGCTTCTCTTTGGCGCGTGCCTAAATCTTACTGCGCCGACTTGTCCCGATGTGTTCAGACTGGAGTCCTCCTCCGAACCAGTACCAGGTGAAGGTCCAGAGCACCAAGGCCTCCAAGAGCTGTAAGCTGGCTGGAAACTACCTGATGTCCACAACCACGGAGGACCTGATTCTGAGCGACATCAGCACGGGTGGCGTCATCTACTGCTGGCCGTACAGGCTCTTGCGCAAGTTTGGACAAGTGGAGGTGAAGCACAAAAACGGCTGGTTCAGGTCTTTTGAAGTGGGCTTCTGTAGAAAGGTTAAAAACAACTCAAAAAAAGTGTAAAAAAAGATCGTACAAAACGATAAAGCTGCTACCGGTGGGGTCACCGTGGGGTCGCTCGCTCCACGGCAGCGCTTAGGCAAACAGAAACAGACTAAACATAAGGCCTCAAATGACGAGTCACTGTATGAAAACTACAAGTCAAAGCTTAAAAATTCTCGAGCCACGAGCAGCAGAAGACTCTGCTGGTGACACGTGGGGATTTGTATGTGTCTACAGCGTTGCATGTAGGAGACGTGACGGGTTAAACAGAGCAGAAGAAGAAATCTGAGCTAAAGAAAGTGAAGTCTGTGGAAGCTTGAGTGTGCTCTCTGAGAGACAACCGTACGTCCTTTAGCAACAAGACACACACTGGGTGAAGGAAGTCAAAAACACCTACCTTCTGATTCATTTTTTCCAATTTCCTGTCTCCCATTTAAACTTTGAATGAGGTTTCTACAGAGCGCCAAAGAGGGTTGGCTTTTCCCAATCATTTCGGTCAGAGTTGAGCTCTAAAACGGAGGCGCCTCAGCTTTCTACAGAAAGCCCCACTTCAGATTACCTGAGCCGACGCTTTAAAAAAAGGTAAATGAGTTCACGTTTACCAGCTGCTGTACAGAAGTTCTGTTTGGGCTGTGACTGCAGGGCGGATTCAGCATCGAAGCGGGCCGCCGCTGCGAATCGGGCGAAGGCGTCTTCATCTTCCTGACCCGACACGGCCCGCAGATCTTCCAGGCCATAGCCGAGCAGTGCCTGCTGAAGGAGGACGCGGGCGTCCAGCCCCCGAGGGCCCACAGGAAATCGTTACCGGACGTGTCTGCGGTGGCAGCGGCCCTGCCGGCCCCAGCCAGCCAGCTGTCTGTACCCGCTGCTCACGCCTACGCAGACAGGGACGACGGCGACGTGGACGACAGAGCGGTCGGTGAATACTACGCAGTCAACGCCCACGCCGCCGCGGACAGCATGCAGCACCTGCGCAACGTCAGACCGCATCTGTCCAGCAGCAGCAAGGAGGACGTCGGGGAGGAGGGCGAGGACGAGGACGAGCGCTGTCTCTCCCTGGAGGACGGCGCGGAGGAGAGAATTTACTACAACCTGAGGAGAGCCACGCTTCCTCAGGTCAGGAAAACTGGGACCGACGACGCTGGCGGCGTCTACTCCTTCGCCAGCCAGGACGGCTTTCCCCCAACCTCCCAGCCCTCGAAGCTGGACCAGTGCGGCGCTTTCCCACCCTTGGCGGACGACTGCCTCCACCCAGGGTACAACACCCAGGCGGCGGACGATGACACGAAGGAGACCGAGGAGGACGCCGGCGGCCCCGGCCCGGGCCCCGCCTCCACAGAGGCCCCCGGCAGTTTCAAACACAGGCTGGCTGAAATCATCTCCAAGGACCTGGCAAAGTTCCAGCCCCCGACTTTCCACAGAGCAGGCAGCCCCACGTTTCTCCAGTAGACCGTTAGTTAGACTGACTGGAGGGGGGAGATGTTTTTTCTTTTTTTTTTGTCCCCAGCCGTGATGAACTGTCATGTGGCATAATTAGTTTCTTTTCCTGCCATCACACGCCTCTAACCGGGAGCACGCTGGTAGGCAGATGTTTGTAGGTTTTCTTGTATGAAAAATGTAACTGGAATGCTTTTTTTTTTTTTCTATTTTCCTTCTACAGCAAAGAGGACATTTATTTTTATGTCGTTCTTTGCCGCTATTTAGAGTTTTGCGCATCGGTACGCACCCTCGGGAAGGAGAGGAAAGGAGAGAGATTTGCACGGGAGTTGTTAAGTGACGATGCTACAGCAGAGAAGAGATTTGTTATGGGACTACCGTTTGTTTCCTGTGTTTTACAAACGTTGCTGCAGTCTGACTACTTCTGCACACTCTGACATTTTAGTCGGAGAAAGTTCCTCCGAATGAGGAACTTTAAAAAAAAAACAAAAACAAATAAAAATCCAGCTGCATGAGAGAGAGAAAAAAATAACCCTCTTCGGATTGCCCTGTCCTGGATGACCTGGATGACTGAGAATCTACACCAAAAATCATAGAATTAAACTTAACTGATGAACTTGGTGATAATGTTTTTACCTACGCCTATCTGCATGTCTGTTAGCGAAATATCTCATGAACCAGCGGGCACACTCCATTGAAACTCTCAAGACGTAATCACTGCATGGGCGTCTACAACTCATTAACATTTGAGGCCAGTAAAATTCAAGATGGCTGCCAAAGCTAATGAACCTTGACAAACATAAAAGGGGCTATAACTCTGTCAATTTTACAGCTTCTGAGCTGACATTTGGCATGGTAGTGGCTAAGCATCATCCCCAAGACATGCTCTGAGTGCTTCACGTTGTGTGACAAATTTGATGAAAAGTTTACTATTAACAATTGGAGTCAATTTTGTCTGTCTATTAACAAAATATCTCATGAACCACTTGACGGATTTAAACGAAATTTCCAGAAAGTAATTATTGGATGTATATCTACAACTGATTAAGTTTTGAAGTCAATCCAATTCAAAATGGTCACCGCAGCTAATCATACTTCAACATTACAAAAATGGTTACATCTCAGTCAGTTTTAAAGATACTGAGCTGAGATTTAACGTGGTAACAGCTGAGAGTCATCTCCATCATATACTCAGAGCACTCGGAGATCCTAATATCTCACAGTTTTATCAGTTCAAAACTCGAGAATGAAAAAATGCAAGGCCCTTACGGTTTTGAAAAAATTATGCCTCTGGGTTGCGTAACGAATTTTTGTCCATATAAATGAAATTTTTGCCGACAGTAACATTCCAAAAGCAATATAAAAAAAAGGCACACTTATGTTTTCATCTTTATTGTAGCAAAACATTTCTCATAAAATACCATTTAGCTATATGCATAAATAGAAAAATACCAGTTTTAATTAGAAATAAAATCTAAAACCCAACTAATGACACAAGACATGTCACTCAGGAGCTTAAAGTGCTTACGAAGGCCTACTGTGGTTCATCTGAGGAAGGGATGGAGTCGGGGTCTCTGAGACTTTGGTCATGTCCACTGCCACGTCTCACGTCTACTGCCATATAAACTCTTCTAGTAACTGTTGAGTCACCGTGTCCCGCTCTGACTGTCCTCCGTGTCGCTGAGATGGGAGGACTCTCCATCACTGCTGTGGGAGGAACAGGCCCCTGCTGGGTTTGACTCAGGCGGAGGTCTGAGTATGAACAGGTGGTTGATGGGAGGGGTCGTTGGGTCCCTCTGCTGCTGCTGCTGCGGCGGCGGCTGCAGGGAGGGGGTCTCCGGAGTCCGGAGAGAGTGGATCAGGCTCCTCCTGGGCGTCCTGCCGTCCACCGGGTCCGTGCACTCCTGCTGGACCACCCCGGCTAGCAGCTCGGACAGCTCCGTGATGTAAATCTGCGCCATCTGCAGCGTGTCGTACTTGGACAGCTTCTTCTCGTTCTCCAGGGACGGGATGACGCTGCGCAGCTCGTCGAAGGCCTTGTTCAGGCCGTGCATCCGCCGCCGCTCCCGGGCGTTGGCCGCCACGCGCCGGTGTCGCTGGGCGCCGAAGGGGGCCGCCTTGCCTCCGTCGCCCGCCTGACCGCCGGGCGCCGGGGACAGCCCGCTCCCCGTCCCCTCCGCCTCCACCTCCGTCGCTTCCCTCCTGGGAAAGGCACGGACCGGGTCGGAAGAAATCCACGTCCTGGAGCTGAAGCTCCTCTGCTGCAGCAGGGCGAAGTCCTCCGGGTACTCGGGCCAGCCCGCGAGCTCCGTTTTAGCGGCCATGGCTCAGTGAGGGAGGGCCCTGCGGAGGGAAGGAAAAGGGCGACGCTCGTCTCTCTCTGGAGTTGCGCAGCAGCAGCCTTTTTATAGAGCCTCTCCTCGCAGCCACCTTGCTGTCACTCCTATCCCTCCCTGTGACAGCCCCGCAGCCTCTGACCCCGCTGTCAAACAACAATCCAACAAAGCTCCACTTTTTCTTCCCCCCATTGTGTGTTCGTAACTCAATCACGACCTTGTTTTGATCCGCGCCCACAGGGGAGCAGGGGTATTAATCATTTAAGAGCGTGCAGGTTTGGAAAAAAAAGGAAGAAAAAAAGAAAAGAAAAAAAAAAAAGAGCAGAAAAATAACGGGAGACTGATCTGATTTGATAAACAAGTTCCGAAACATGTGTTGCAACAACTTTTGAGCTCAGATGTTCTGCTGTTACCACTTGATTTACTAGTTTGGAGATAAAAAAAAACAAGCAGGACCAGGCGTATGCAGGCTTGTTACAGCTCCGTGTGCAACAGTTTGCTGTTTGGTCTGAAAATACAATCGTAGCATTTCTTGAAGGAATGCACACCACCAACTGCCTTCTGTGTCAGTGTTTAAGAGTAAGATGAGAAATGACAATCTGTTTGTGCTCCAAGTATGTATTGAGTGGGACTCTCAGCTACTACCACACCAAATTGTAGCTCAATATTTGTGAAATTGATTGAGTTATCGCTATATTTGTGTTGGCCAAAGCTGATCAGCTGTGGCAGCCATCTTGAATCAGGTTGACTCTAAAAGTTAATCAGTTGTAAACATACATCCAGTGATTACTTTCTTAAAGTTTCATTAAAACCCCTTCAATGGTTCATGAGACATTTTGCTAACAGACACCTGAAATGGTTCCAACAGTTGTCGCCAATGTTTCAAACAGTGATTCGGCACAATCAGTTCGTTCTTGGAGTAGGTGTTCAGGATGACTCTCAGCTACTACCACACCCAGTTTTAGCATAGTGTCTGCAAAATCTACTGAGTTGTGACCATTTATGTGTTTTCTAATGTGAAGTGACTGTGGTGGCCATCTTGGAATGGGTTGACCCCAAAGGCTAATCAGTTGTAGAGGTACATCCAATGATTAATTTCAAAAGGTTTCACTAAAATCTGCGCTGTGGTTTTTGAGATATTTTGCTAACGGACACAAACACACACACACACACACTCAGCAGAGGCACAGGGACACAGGCAAAAATGCTACTGCCAGCCTTTTGGCGGCGGGCCATGACGAAACGGGTACTAGCAACTGCATCATCGTCATCATAAACGGCCTTAACGTGGAAAACAAACTTGCGCCTCTTTCTCAGCAGCAAAAACTGATTTCCTAATCGTCCCTCTGACCCCTGAGAGATCCGACTGACTGGAGAAAAAAAAACAAAAAAAAACAAAAAAACCAAACTCGAGTTTGTCCTCAAACAAACGATAAAAGACGGCCAATGTTTTCCTGGATATTTGCAGAAGAACAATAAAAGAACAGGTGGGAGAGCCGGCGGAGACACACCTGCCTCTGAGAAGCGATAAGGCGTCTCCGAAGCATTTATGAATCATTTAGGGAGCAGGATGAAAACACGCCAGTATCAAAAAGCCATTATTTATTAGTCACCTTGTTGTTTGGGGGGGAGGGGGGCCGAAAACAGCGATTCCGGAGTGAGGGAGCAAGTGATAAATGAGGCTACAAATTTCAGCTTTGGTCCTGTGGCCGTGGGGGCCCAGTGCCTATCAGCTGGTGTCCCCGGGCTCCCCCCCACACACACTCACACACACACACACACACCTCCGCTGCAGACGAAGTCGCCCACGTCTCCCATATGCTGCCACGGAGCCGTGACACCGCGCTGCTAATCACTCATTAGGGCGTCAGCGGCTGCAGAGGAGCCAAACGCCAGCACACCAGCTCAGACCCGTCCCGCTGGGAGAACCCGAACGTCCCAAAGACTCATGTCGGTGACTTGCTTTATATTCAGACCCCCCCACCAACACCACCCCCACACGTCTTCAAGAGTCGGGGGTCGAGCTCTGTCAATGAAAATCACCGTGACCTGCCTGGTCGCCAGCAGTTTAATGAGGCCCGCTCTTATTGAATAAATCGGCACGTTCTTCTCCCGGGGTGTTCATTCAGGGTTTTTTTTGTGTGTTTTGTGTTTTTTTTTTTTTTTTTTTTTTTTGCTGGCCTGCATGAATATTTCATTCCTTCAGCACCACTGCCAGCGCAACAGCCTGTAACCCTGCATGCAGGACCTGAAAAAAAAAAAAAAAAACTGCAGCTACACTTCCCATCTGGTGCGGGGCGTGAAGTGGAGGAGTGGCGGCGGAGGCCGAGGAGGTGCGAGGAACATTTCTGAGGTCAGCTTCTGCGCCGACCCTCTGAAAGACACGGCGGGTGGGGTTTTGGAAGTGGGGGAGGTGGAGGGTGGACTGATAGCTTTACAGTATGACGTGATGCGGGTCTACTGTAGAGGGGGAAGAAAAAAAAAAGACGGTTAGCTCACCTCCGGTTTACGTGTCGACCTTTTAAAAGGGTTATAACAAAGTGAAGGGGGGGGTTAGAAGAGGTGAGCCTGTGATCAGGAGGTCCTTGGGGGCCTCAGATGGCAGCCCTCTGCTCGTGGCGCTGGTGTGTGCGCTCACGTGCGTGATGGGTACAATGCAGAGAATGGTCCTCAGTCGGCAAAGGGGGGGTCTGCTCTCTCCGGGTTGGGAGTGAGGCACTGCCTTAAGTGGTGGAGTTTAAGGATCTCGGGGTTTTGATCATGAGTAAGGGAAGGATGGAGGGTGAGATCGACAGATCGGTGCAGAAGTAGTGTGTCCTCTGTAGCGGTCTGTTGTGGTGAAGAGGAGCTGAGCTGTAAGGCAAAACTGTCTGTTTACCAGTCGGTCTACATTCCTACCCTCACCTATGGGAGCAGGTAGTGACCGAAAGAATGAGATTGTGGATACAGGCGGTCAAAACGAGTTTTCTCATTTGGCTAACTGGGCTCTCCCTTAGAGACAGGCGACAGAAGACAGAGACAGAAGTTTGGTTGTCTGGGAGGGACTCGGAGTAGAGCCGCTGCTCCTCCACATTGAGAGGAGCCAGCTGAGGTGGTGTGGCGCCCAGGGCCCGAATCCAGAACAAGCAGCAGATAATGGATGGATAAATTAAAAAGATAAATAAACAAGAGTAAAATAAATGTACGTTTGTGTCTACATTTGGGTCCTCGAGCCTCTTGCCCGCTCTGTTCGGCGACAGATCCCCCCCGGCTACACCAACGGCAGCTCGGAGCTCCGAGCAGGAAGTCCAGTTGTGGAGGGTTTAGTCCAACACAGCGGGCCGTCTCTATCACACAAACTGCCTCTGCAGGTTTCCCCGACCCCGTCTACTGCCAGTCGTTACACCACGTGCCACAGACTTGGCAGCTAAGAGGAGCGTTGGCGGGTGTGGCTGCCACCCCGTCCCCGTTGCTTTAGTTCTCGACCCTTATTCTGACGGTGATAATCAGCCAGCCGCATGCGGCGGCCACACGGGGTCCAGCAGCAGCTGAGCCGATGATCCCCTCAGATCGGAATGCTGCAAACAGTATTTTTTTTTTTTGCCTTATCGGCTTGGAGGTTTTGAGACAAACCCTTAATTGTGTAACTGTGATTGTTTAATTTCTCAGGGGACACGCTCCAACCCTCTCAGTTATGTCCCCCGAGGACCCGCCGTGGCCCCAAGCAACATCCAATTAATTCCACCCAATCTTTGAGGCTTGTTTGAAATGTTTTCTCTTTGTTTTGTTGTTTTGTTTTGCTTTTTTTCTCCCTACCTCCTCACGTCGCCTCCAACAACGATCCAATTATAACTGTAGTTACAGGCTAATGTAGGCCTAAAGGTGACTAATTTATCTTGAAAGCTGTAAAGAAAATTTTAATTTGGCACCTCCTGGAAGAGCATAGAGACTTCAGGGAATAGTCGAAGTAAAAGTCGACCACCATTCATCACTGCCTCTTTGAGTCAGACAACAAGAACCGCCGTGATGACAGAAGTGCTTCCCGAAACGGTCGGAAAATTGTGAACCAGTTTGACGTTATTTACAAAGTCTGAAAGCAGAATGTCAAATTGGGAGCTAAAATAACATTAAAAAAGGGACATTTTGTGAAAACCCCATCAATACGCATCGCTGACTCTTACAGTTACAGAAACAACGAGATTGTACTTTATAGACAGATTCTGGAATAAGTAAGTTTGATAAATGAAAGACTTATCATAGTGTATGCCACAGATTTAATCAGTTATCTCATATGAGCTGTGAGCGCTCAGGGTATGTGTTGGAGATGACTCTCAGCTACCACCACACCAAGTTTTAGCTCAGCATCACTAAAATTGACTGACTTATAGCCATTTTTGTTTTTCCTAAAATCAATTAGCTGTGGCAGCCATTTTGAATTGGGTTGCCTCTAAAAGCTAATCAGTTGTAGATGTGCATATGGTGATTGGTTTCTGGGAGTTTCAGTACGCTCTGTCAAACGGTTCAAGAGATATTTTGCTAACAGATAAGCAGGGCTGACTTCAACAGTAAATGCTTAAGTTTTGAATAAAGATTTTTACGTGATCTTTTAGCGCTCACAGCAGGAGTTGTGGAGGACTCTCAGCTACTACCACAGCACAGTTTAGCTCGGTGTCTGTGGAACTGCCTGAGTTGGAGCCAATTTTGTGTTGGATAAGTTCGATTAGCTGTGCCGGCCATCTTGAATCGGACTGACTCCAAAATTGAATCAGCTGAAGATGAAAATCCAGTTATCAATTTCTAAAGGTTTCATCCGTGCAGTGGTTCTGGAGATGTTTTGCTAACAGACGCACCCACAGACATTATCGCGATCGCCCGCCCTCCAAGGCGGCGGGCAATAATATTAAAATAATACCCTGGTGAATATGATTTAAACTCACCTCATTTGGCTCGGTAACAATGTAAAGCTGTAGAGAAGCTCCACCCCGACGCTCAGAGGAGACTTCCCCTACATCAGCCATCATTCTGCCTCGTGTCTTAATTAAAGCCTATTTAATTTCCTCACAAAAGACTTGATTTTTTTTCTCTCCTCTTTACACAATCGCTCGCCAGGAACAGAGAAGCTCTTGATGTTGGAAGCAGTCAACAGTCTGTAATTATCCTCTCACACCCGAAGCTACGGAGGTGGTTCCAGTCAGCTTAATGCCCGGGTTTCACGCGCAAATTAGGACAATTAGCGGCCTCATTAATTTGGGAGAAGGGAAGTAATATTCTCGTTACAGAAACGGTTCATTAAGTTAATGCTATCTGTGGCAGAGGGCTAATTGATGAACTCGGAGCAGGACAGTGGAAGTAGAGAGGAGAGCTTCACTTTCGGGCCTGTCATGGCTGGATTTTTATCGCTCGAGACGCTCGTTCCGGCCATGATTGATCCTTGCCTTCGTGAGGTGGAAGCAAATCTCGCGATATCTTAATCCGTGTCTCTGTAGGGTGTTAATTTAGCCAGTGATGTGGGCAAGAAGTGGTCCTGACCTGCAGCAGTGTCTTATTTAACCAGTCCAAGCCTTCTCCTATTTTTTTTTTTTGGTAAACAATAAGTGTGAAATTTTTATTCTCATCTGTCTGTACAGATAAATGAGAAGAAGACTGCTACCTATAATTTATTCATTTGTTAGTGTTTTCATCTACAGTCCCCATGATGGTGTTTCCTTTTAAAATCGATTTGCTGGGAAACAAATCATGAGACCTTTGTGTTCACAGATGATTAAAACACCTCAATGTATTCTTCATACACAATTGATCATTGATACATTTCTGATTTTGTAGTGAAATGGGGCTAATTTTTTTTTTTTTTTTTTACCAGTTTGCATCACTTTATGGTCACTTTACAGCTTTTTTTTCACCCAACATATAAGCCCTACTCATTGTGTGAGGTATTTGCTTAAGAACGCAGCATTAACCGTTGAAGTTCACACTGTTTGTTAGCAAAATATCTCATGAACCGCCAAATGGATTTACTAAAACTCAGAGTAATCACTGGACGAACATCTACTGGTTACCTTCTGGAGTCAGTCTGATTCTAACTGGCTGCCACAAATAGTCGACTTCAGCCAAGCCCAAAGTGGCTCTAACTCGGTCATTTTCACAGATTTTGAGCTAAAATCTGATGTGGTAGTAGCTGAGAGTCACTCACAACACATACTCTGAGCCTGACAGCTTGCAATGATGCATGAACCTGCACATATTGTTATTTACAAGGCTTGATCAAAGTGGTTATAATGCTGTTTGTTCTCAATATAAGATGATCTTAGCCTAAAATTTTGGCATGAAAGGCAACGGGCGATATGCATTCCTTCAAAGAATGATAGGCCTTTAGTTTTTTTTGTTGTACAGTACGGAACAGTATTGTATGTCTCTTTCAGGCCTTTTTGTGTCACATTTGACTGAACTGAAATATTTCAGTCAGAGATTGTAATAATAAAGATTTATTTGTTTATGTTATTTGTCGATAAATCAAAATTTTTTTTCCTGATAGTGTCACATCATCAGTTTGCCAGAGACTCCAGGTGAAAATGAACTCACAATGCTAAATTTGGCACATTTGCAGCAACATTATTGTCATTGTTCATTTTCAAATAATAAACAAACATATAAAACAATCTTTGTGCCTAAATAACACCCCGGGACGTCACGGCTCTTGTTACGAGGACCAAGATGCCAGAGAGCAACAAAGTCGGCGGGAAAATTTTAGAGATTTGTCCTTTCTTTTCCTTTTAGTTGTCCCTGCACGTCATGTTGACTGTTCTCTGCTTTCTTACAGAATAAACTGTGGCCAGCATACAAGCTTTCAGTCCATCCAAAATCACTTTTACATCCAATTATATTCTAAAAATGGATTTGTATAGTAATCTATGAGTTACATGTATTTTTGGAAATAATTTTGTGCATAAGGTAGAAAAAAACAACGACTATTGACTGAAGTATTGAGAAAAAAACAAAATGCTTTTATTTTTGCTCATTTTCTGGCTGCTTGATCAATCTTAATCCGTCCTTTATTATTTAGGAACGATTCTTAACAGCCACTGAAACAACCCCTAACACCTCAGATCAAATGCACCTCTGAGTGCTGCTCCTTTTCATGCAGCAGCGCACCATATGGCAGATAGGCGAACGTGGAGTGGGCTGTAAAGACCCGGTCCATCAAATCAAACAAGAAAGGCTTCCAGACACTCGAGCATCAGGGACCCTGAAAGCTGTCAGCGCTGGATCGACACTTATTATCCATTACACGCTGAATGGAGGGGCAGGCTATTGTGTGTTTTAATAACATCATTATCATATGGAGTTCTGAAGAGTGAATTAAAACATCTCCAGGTCCAATTCTTTTCTCTTTTTTAACAATGGAAGACTTGAAAACTTTGGCCACGGGTTCTTGAGGAAGTCTTTTTTTTCAGATTAAAAACAGACCACAACAACACAACAATACAAAACCATTTACGCTTTTATCAGTCAGCAGAAATGGACTCATTCATTTGTCTCAATTTTATGTCTAGAAAAACTGTTTTATACTTTTCAGCTTTTTTCACAGTACTGTCACCTTATGCAATAAAAAAGTAAAATAAAAAAAAAATCTTGCAAAAACCCTAATTGGTACAGTACATATTTTAAAAAATAGAGATCAGTATGGCTAAGTTAATGAGATATGATCAACATATCAGATTAGTAAAATGGGCATTCCACTAGGTTGTACTTTAGGACCATTTCCTTTCTTCCTGTATGTTAATGAACTACCTAAAAGTTGTAAGGAAGTTCAGTGCCAGATGTGTCCAGATGACGCCATCATGTAGAGTATGTAACTGCAAACACAGCAGGCAGCCAAGTTAGAGTAGCAATTCCAAGGAACTCCAGAAGGAGGAGCACGAGAAGCTGGAGGAACACCAAGGGCTGAAAGAGAAAATCGAGAAGCTGTGGAGAGTCGAGGCCTCAGTGGTGCCAGGAGTCATCGGAGCACTCGGTGCTGTGACCCCCAGACTGGAAGAATGGCTCCAACAGATCCTAGGAACAACCTCAGAGATCTCTGTCCAGAAGAGCAGAGTTCGAAGAACAGCTAAGATACTGAGCAGAACCCTCAAGCTCCCAGGCTTCTGGTAGAGGACCTGAGCTTGAAGTAAAAAACAAAAAACTCAGAATTTGTTTTGTTGCGATTTAACTAACACGTTTAGAAAAAAACAAAAAATTGACAACAACCTTTTCTCTATTTTGAAAAAAACCCCAACCCAAAACAAACATTTAATCATATACTGTCATAAAAATGAAGCATCTGGTCATTTCAGCGTTATGTTTTGTGGTGTTGGTGTTAAGTTAAATCTTATCTTTGTGGTTTGTTTTTATGACTCTACTTTTACTCTTCATATACTGAGCAAAGCTGGACACATGGATGGAATAAGAGGTCAGGTTCCTCATGGTTGTTATGTGTCTCTGTGGTTATTTCAGGCTTTTTGTTTTCAGCAGTTCTGAATCAAATAGTATTCATTGTCTTTGTTTTTTGTAGTTTTTGCATCATTTAGCATTTCTGTTGTTGTTGAGTTGCACGTCTTTGAACTTTTGTTTCGACGCTCATTGTCATTGTTTTGTGTCTTTGATTTAATTTAAGTTATTTTGAGTCAGTCACTGCTTGATGCCATGTAGGAGATTTAATTTTGAACATTTCTTTTTGTGCTTTTGTCTTGTTTAAAGCTTTTTTAAAATCTCAGCTGTTTGTTGCCGTTTTGCATCACTTTCAGTTTTTTTTGTAAAGTTCTGAGAAATACTGTTACTGTGTTGAGTGTTTTTTAGGATCTCTCTGGGCTTATTTAGACGAATCTTCTTTCGCTTCAGAGTCTTTTTGTAGTTGTGATGAGGCAGTTTGAGTGTCTATATGCGGCTGATTTGAATCTCTTTTTATGCCTTTTTGTTGCTACCTTGCAGTTGTTTGACTGAATGACACAAAATGTTTACTGTTCATATCAAACAGAGGCTCTGAACTGATGTTTACTGAAGGTTTGTGTTTTACATAAAGATGTTTCTCTTTTTTTTTTTTGGCCTCTTCATGTTTTTTTCTTATCCACCCCAAAATTTGGATCAAAAAGCAAAAAGTTGTCTAGACTCAACATGAATGCCCTATTTCATGTGTTAAAATGCACGAAAAAGCTTTTTACGTCCTAGAATAGTTATCTTTGCTCTTACAATGTCACTAATATTTATCAGTCTGGTTTTCAGTGTCACCACAGTACAGAAACAGCAGTCAGTGATGGTGTAAATGACCTGCACATAAACACTGATTCTACAAAAATATCTGTCCTTATGACTCTGAATCTCCAAATCTCTGTGCTGCTTTCGACCCAACTAATCCTGACATTTAGCTGGACAGGTTTGAAAACTGGGCTGGCTTCTCTGGTCCAGTTCTTCTCTGGTTTCAAACACCTAATTAGAGACAGATAGTTCTTTGTTCCCATTGGTGGTTTTGAGTCTGAGTTTGTGTACCTCATGGTTCAATTCTCGGTCCAGTTTTATTTAGTCGGTGTATGCTTCCTTGTACATAATACTTATAAACATAATGTAAACTATCATAATTATTCAGACAGTCAGTTGTACATTTCCTTATTTTCGGATGGTACAGACCCTGTGCATTCCCTTATTCACTATGCAAATGCCATCCATCCATCCATCCATCCATCCATCCATCCATCCATCCATCCATCCATCCATCCATCCNATTCTAATTAAAAAATTAAAGCACACTTTTATGTTACGTTTTATATTATGCAAATGCCATCCATCCATCCATCCATCCATCCATCCATCCATCCATCCATCCATCCATCCATCCATCCATCCATCCATCCATCCATCCATCCATCCATCCATCGCGTTGGGTCGCAGATGCAGCATCTTGAGCAGGGAAGCCCGGGCCTCTCTCTCCACATCCACCTCTTCCTCCTCTTCCAAGGACTTCCCAGGCCAGCCGAGAGACATGGCCTCTGTTCTTACAACTAAACAAAGATAAAACAGAAATACTCATCCTCCCAGTCCTCTGTCCCTGGAGTGCAAACATTAACCACGAAACCTTGGCGTAATAATAGACAGTGATCTAAATTTTGAAAGTCACATCCACCGTGCCACTAAATTGGCTTTCCATCATTTGAGGAACATTTCAGAAGTTAAACGGTTTGTATCGAAATCCCACATAAAAATTGATTCATGCATTTATTACTAGTGGGTTGAATTAAATTGCAGTAGCCTCTTTACAGGCCTCCAAATATGTGCCGCATACAGACGGTAGCTGACTCAAAATGCTGCTGCTCATGTTGTTACAGGAGTTTAAACACATCACACCTGTCCTCAGATCTCTGTACAGGCTTCTTATTGAAAGCAGAATCAAATTTAAGATCATATTACTTGTATATAAAGCTTTAAATGACCCTGCACCACAGTATATAAGAGACATACTAAGTAGTTATAAACCAGTCAGATCACTCAGGTCTGCAGACTGTGGTAACTTAGTTATAACTCATTCTTTTTTTAAATCAGATGAAGCTGTCTTTTGTATTTGTGCTCTACTGAAATGAAATCCACTGAGTGAGACCCCCACTGTAAATATTTTTAAGAAAAACTTAAAAACCGTCTTATTTGCACAGTCATGTTTCATAAGTTTTAACTGTCTGTGCATTAATGATAACACTCCTACTCTGCCGGAATGTGTCAGTGTATAGCCGCATAAATGTGTTCATAAATTCAAAGTGGTTTTTGTTGCTGAATTATTTTTATGTGTGTAACCAGGATAATTTTTCTATATTAGATGTAGTTTAGTTATTTTATTTTCTATTTTGTTAAATCTAATTTTATTTTGTTTTATTTAAAGATCTAATTTAAAAATCCTCCTTTGTTTTATGTTTTCGACACTAACCGGGCGAGAGCAGGGTTGTTCTCGCGAGGGTTTAACGTCATGTGACAGCTGCACGTCAGTCCTAAATTGACAGCCACTGCTTATATTGCTGCTAAATCGCACCTTGGGTAGCAGACGCTGTGGGACTTTGACGTGCAGGTAGGCTTGGGTGTTGTTCCCAAAGCGGTTTTGCTTTTGAATGTCGATTATACATCAATCGTATACCTCTGTTAAATTACAGACATATGGTCGCTCATCTGAACGCTGAAACGATCTCTGTTTGTCAAAAGAGGAACTGGTAAGTGTTGCTCGGGAGCTAGAATGCTAGCGCTAGCCTCCCAGCCTGTGATTACACACCTACATAAAAACACATTTGGATTGAAATTGCATGTAATTATGTAGGCTCAGATTCGATTATTAAAAAATGCATGTACATGTACATTGATTGTCGGGCCTGTTTGCGCAGGCCAGGTGTGTTCCAGATCCCACCCCCGCTCGGAGTAGCTGAAGGATCTGGGACACATTAAGAATTGTCTGGTTTTTGTTCACTGACCGGACTGGCGAGCTAACCATAGCGGATTCAGAAAGTCACCCATAATCTGATGAAACATCTCCAAACCGGAAGGGAAATTCAACCAACCACTTCACAGCTGGAACTAAAGGACTATTTTTGTTTTTTCCT
Organism: Kryptolebias marmoratus; assembly: GCF_001649575.2. NCBI lineage: Eukaryota > Metazoa > Chordata > Actinopteri > Cyprinodontiformes > Rivulidae > Kryptolebias > Kryptolebias marmoratus. Next base: position 13,255,171 of record NC_051438.1, on the reverse strand, counting down.
TCTCGTCACCGACAGAGACTTCCTTGGTTTAAGGAACTGGACTTTAAAGCTGTGAAACAATTTGTATATATTGTAAATATAAATACACTTCATTGATTTTGCACTCTCCAGTTGTATGTGTCTTGCAATTTGCCACTACCTCCAGTAGACGAACCTGGAACCTAGTTTTTTACTTAGAGTGACGTTGATTTGGTTTTTTAATAATCTTAAAATGTAACTCGGGTTACAT
>NC_051438.1:13208467-13244741 GCF_001649575.2 Kryptolebias marmoratus | reverse complement strand
AATCCTGTTTAACAACTGATTCATCACTGTCTCACCATGAAGACAAGCTACCTGTGGAACAGATTGAAACAGAGGAACTTTCTGAACCACATGTAGCTGAGCCTGTGAAAGTACACATGGAGGGAGAAGTACCTGACGAACACTTACCTGAAGTTCAAGAACCTGACGCTGAGGATCATCTGGTCGTTCAATCTGAGTCATCCACAGGTCCTGCAAATGTCAGCTCACCCTATAACTCAGTTGAGGCTGAAATATTGCCCAGGCGATCAGATAGACAGCGTCAACCTCCTAGTCGTCTAACATATCCTGTGTTGGGTAAGCCACTTATTTCAGTAGTTCAGACTCTATTTCATAGTTTGGCAAATGTGTACACTGAGGCTCTCAGTCAAGTTTTTAATGTAAATATTCAGAAAAATTAATTCAAGTAACCATGCAACGGGACGTGCAGGAATTAAAGAGGGGAGGATGTAACCAGGATAATTTTTCTATATTAGATGTAGTTTAGTTATTTTATTTTCTATTTTGTTAAATCTAATTTTATTTTGTTTTATTTAAAGATCTAATTTAAAAATCCTCCTTTGTTTTATGTTTTCGACACTAACCGGGCGAGAGCAGGGTTGTTCTCGCGAGGGTTTAACGTCATGTGACAGCTGCACGTCAGTCCTAAATTGACAGCCACTGCGTATATTGCTGCTAAATCGCACCTTGGGTAGCAGACGCTGTGGGACTTTGACGTGCAGGTAGGCTTGGGTGTTGTTCCCAAAGCGGTTTTGCTTTTGAATGTCGATTATACATCAATCGTATACCTCTGTTAAATTACAGACATATGGTCGCTCATCTGAACGCTGAAACGATCTCTGTTTGTCAAAAGAGGAACTGGTAAGTGTTGCTCGGGAGCTAGAATGCTAGCGCTAGCCTCCCAGCCTGTGATTACACACCTACATAAAAACACATTTGGATTGAAATTGCATGTAATTATGTAGGCTCAGATTCGATTATTAAAAAATGCATGTACATGTACATTGATTGTCGGGCCTGTTTGCGCAGGCCAGGTGTGTTCCAGATCCCACCCCCGCTCGGAGTAGCTGAAGGATCTGGGACACATTAAGAATTGTCTGGTTTTTGTTCACTGACCGGACTGGCGAGCTAACCATAGCGGATTCAGAAAGTCACCCATAATCTGATGAAACATCTCCAAACCGGAAGGGAAATTCAACCAACCACTTCACAGCTGGAACTAAAGGACTATTTTTGTTTTTTCCTTCTCGTCACCGACAGAGACTTCCTCGGTTTAAGGAACTGGACTTTAAAGCTGTGAAACAATTTGTATATATTGTAAATATAAATACACTTCATTGATTTTGCACTCTCCAGTTGTATGTGTCTTGCAATTTGCCACTACCTCCAGTAGACGAACCTGGAACCTAGTTTTTCACTTAGAGTGACGTTGATTTGGTTTTTTAATAATCTTAAAATGTAACTCGGGTTACATGTGCACGAATAGTTTTATGTATTTTCCAATTTTCTTTTCCCTGGAAAGCACATGAGGTTTGCTATGCAGGAAATGCATCAAACAAATAAAGTTTGATTTCATTTTAATTATAAACACGTCTAACTTACTGGTGATGTGAAACATGACAAATCACAAATGTCTACCCTTTCTTGTGGGAATCTTTGGGTGATTTTTCTCTATAGTTTTGGTTACAAACAAGTACAGAGGAATTTGTTACAGCGCACAGATGTACATTTTGGGGATCAATGTAAAAAATGTTGTATGCCTACAAATAAACATGAAGAACATAAATACTTGATGGATAGAAATAGTGCAATACAATGATCAACCAGTAGATGGAGACAACACAGCATGCCTCAGACAGGCACGGTTTTCATGGCATCAAATAAAGGTGGATTCATTATTCAGTCAGAGGAATCATTTCTGACCACACAAATCCTGCAGGAGATGAAGTGGATTTAAACATGGAAGCTTCAAGTGACAGTCAGACATCAGAGGGGTGACGTTATGACAGACGAATAAAAATGGGATCTAAGTACACAAGACCTCCCAAAATGTACCCCCTGAGTTTTCTTCTAAAAGTGTGAATCATAGAGGAGACTCATCATCGTCGTGTTCCCGTGTCCCTTTATTGATCAGGACTGAGGTAAATCAGAATGAGAGCCTGAGCTGGTGGCGTGCAGCCGTCAGTAGAGAGCAGTAGTGCTCTGTGCTTTTGGTGGCCGAGCGGAGCTGCTTGTCAGTAAAGATGAGCAACACTCTGCCCACTGACCCCTCTGACCTTGCAGACTGAATTAAACGCGTGGCACAATGCAGGCGCCGGTATGATGGGACTATCTCCGAATCGTGGCAGACTGTTTTTCGCCAAGTGATCCATTTAAAAAAGTGCGTGACCTTCAGTGTCTTCGGTGTCCGTGGAGTCTGGTGCAATCATGGCGGATTACGAACATCCTCCCTGACATGATCTCCCCCCTGTGTCCCTTATAGGTGGAAACGCATTAAAAGCAAGTTTGCATCCCATGTTTGACGGGCAGCGCTGACAGGAGAGTGGGATGGTGCGAGGAGTTGGCCACAGTTTTGAGAGAAACCAAAATAACAATTATGTCTGTCATGAGTACAGTCAGAGGGTTAGTGATGTGAGGATATTTCCTCAGATGGACGGTGACAGCCACAACCAACTGCAATTATTATCATGCAGTCCCTGTAATTTGGCGGTACAGATTGTTTATGAACCTTCAGCATGGATTTCCTAAGATCAATAATTATAATTGGACTGAGCATCAGTGATGGCTCAGTGTGAGCTGACAGGGTAGGTCTTCCAGCCTTTGTGCTCGAGCTTACGGCTTTAAACAATCGTGTCTTTGTGAGTGCTCCTGCTTCATGCGCTGTGCATTAAAAAGAAAAAGAAAACTTAGACGATGAAAAGAGGCGATGCCTTGAACGTTGAGTCAGCTGCACGAGGGTGGTCTGTGGTAAATGACATTTATTACGAAAAGAGCAATGTACTGCACCTGCCAGCTAATTGTTCCCATGCTGACACTCTGGATGGGTGTGATCTCCCCTTCTAAAGCTCTGCCTTCAGATGTGCGGGCGTGATTTAGGAGTGGCAAAGACTGAGAAATGCAGGGAGCCGGAGGAGGCATGAGACTGCTGATGGCAAACGGCGTCTTAATCCAAGCAGAGCTGATTTGCTGTTCTAATCCCTCAGTGATTTCCATCTGTAATGTGAACTGCTGGGGATGCCAAAGGATTTGTAAAGGTGGACGGCGACTAGCTCTCCCTGTCCACCCTTAAAGGTATATGTAGTTCATGTTTTTTTGAAGTGGGCTTTGTGTGGAAAGGTTGTAAATAATTAATAACTTACTTGTTGTAGGTAGCTCTTTAACCAGCGAAGGTTTAATTGATTAGTTTATTTTGAACACAATAGGGAAAAATCAATAAGTAATAAATAATAATGAAAACAAATAAGAGGAATTAAACAGTCTTTACAATAGAACTCAATATTGTGTCTGAAATGGAGTAGGAAGAAGCATAAACGTATTAAATCCTGCTTCGGTGCCTTTTCATCAAAGCTGTCTGTATTTTATGATGTTAGTGATTATCCATTATATATTATATAAACACTAATCTACCAATAAATGACAGTTCAGTATATAACAGTTCAATATAAAATAATCTCCATCCATTTTTATCAAGCATATATGCTGTATATGATATGCTTACACACATATAAAGACACACACATACATGTAAACATTATACACATCTATATACAATAGGTAGACATGTGTACATGTGTATTTTTTATAAATTGACCAGTCCCTTCTCAGCTAAATATTTGATTGTATTGTCTTTAAACCTTTTATTAAAACTGGACAGTCCTGTGTTTCCACACTGAAACTACTGCATACTTTTACTCCACAAATGGAAGTACAAAAACATTGTCCTCATTGATCTACCACTTTTCAGATTTTTTTCTTCTAAGTCTGGTGTGTCGGTTTAGGTATTTGTGCAGTTTCGTGTCAAACCAGATCAACAAGCTTTAGAGCATCTGACTTGTAGAAAGACATGTCAGCATGTTCTCGAAAGCCTCTAAAGTTTGTTGATTATTATTTATCGTTGTTGCTCTTTTTAAAATGAACATAATAGTTCCAATGCTGTTTAGGAAAACTAGGATCTTTGACTAGCTAACAGCTAGTCTGTGTCGTCTTAAAACGTTTAATGTTTGATCCAGGGTTCAGAGTAGAATAGAAAAGGTAAAGAGTTTATTTGTGAGGGAGAGGGGAAATCTGCTGAGGGGAAACAGGAAATGCTTTATTGTATCCAGGTGAGTAGTTAATGATGGTTCTGACCAGAATAGTAAAGTCATGTTTTTACTGATCGTGTTTTCTTTCTTCAGGTCTGGAGAGGAGGGGGGGTCAGGAGCCTGAGTTTGAAGTCCAAGGAGGGATTCCAGGTAAGTGTATGTATCCCAAGGATGAGTTTGGGGAGAGAGCGGCCAGGCAACTGGGGACAGGCTGAGCTGAGTTGTTCCTTAAAAAGGTTCTTTCAGAAGTAGATTGGCGAAGAGATGTGGGCAGTGGAAAGGGAATTCTCTAGAGAGCTCTGTAAGGGCACACAGGTAAATACAATTAGCTCAACAATACAAATTACTCAGGTGGTTATATGCTGCCATCACTGTGTGGCATTCACTGGTCCAATAAAAACTCACGGTCCAAGTCAGCCTTAAATGCGCTAAGGAGTAATCAGCTGTCATAAAAAGCAGCTGTTCAGCACCAGGAACGCCCTCTCAAACCCGTCCTGCAATAAAAGTGATAAGTGGGAAAACAGCAAAAAAACCCAACAAAAAACAGTCTAAATATGGGTTGCTGCCATTCAAGCTTTTCTATTTCTGCAGACCCCAACTTCAAAATGCCTGAACTGTCCCTTTAATGCCATAAATCTGCATTTATACTACGGTACACATGCAGTGCCAAGCCTCAAAAGGAAACTAAAGAGAAACCATTAGTGTCTTGTCCTTCATTGTGATTCTCAGTGTGCAAAGTGCACATAAAGGTAGTGAGGGAAAGTGGGATATTGGCTATGTGAAGCAGTGAGCAGAGATGGATGAGACAGGCGAGGCAGAGGTGAGGGGTGAGTAAGACAGAAATACGAAGCCAGAGTCTGCAGATGGGAGGAGGTGAAAGTTGTTGCTTAGGATGAGAGGTGCAAAGGATGTGTTATTCCTCTGATAGCTCAATCACATGCAAGCGTGAGCCATTCTTCCTGAATAGTTTGACTCGAAGCCTGGTATCAGTTGTGAATCAGATCATTTTCTGGTGCTGCACGATGTGTGTATGTGTTTTTTTTTCCACTTTGAGGCACTTCTTTTCTCCTTCCTCTTCAAAGGGGAATAAAAAAGGAGTCCTGTTGCATTCATGTTTGAGTAAAATAACAAGCTAAATTTCATTTGTATGATTTACTCAGCTGGAGACGTGAGGTAAACATACAGACAGAGCGGCAGCGCTAACATGCCTCTACACGGACCGAACTCACTGACAGCAATGAAAATGGATTTCTTGAATATTTTCCTCCGTGCGACTGTGGCTGATAAACAAGATTTTGAAAATGCTACAGAACCGACGGATGTACATGAGTCTTTTGTAAAAAAAAACTGTGTGAAACTGTTTTCAAAGAGAGTCAGATTTTTGTCCTTTTCAGACTTCTTTATAAGAAAAACATTCAGTTAACCAGTCTAATTAGGCCCTTTAATCTGTTTTCAATGCAGCTTTTTGACTTTTAGATAGACAAATCATTTGCATCTCTTTCCCCATAGATTAAACTAATGAAATGGGAACAAACTGTGCAACAGTTTGTAAAGTGTAAGCTTAATAGCTAGCTTGTTAATAACAAGATATCCTGCTATAGGGGTCCCTTATTAGCTTCGAAATTTCACAAACAAATTGGAACCAACCAGTTACAAAATCGTAAATTACTATCTTGGTAGTAAGCTACTATATTTGCAAGTATAGCTAACAAATTGTGGTAACAAACTGTGTGAAAGGTTGCTGATAGTAACAAAATCATTAGCTTGCTACTGACTAACTAGTTAGTATTATAATTACAAGCAATTTGAAATTGTTCTTTTGCTAAGTCATATGTTACCTTGCACAACCCGAACATTTGAGTTTAGAAGTATTTTCTTTACCAGAGTGATTAATAAGTCAGAGTTAAGTGGGCTAACAAACAAAACATTCTTCTGAAAATCATCAAGAGCAGCCTACTGGACTGAAAGTGAGTGAAAAAGAGGTCCGAGTCAAAAAAAAACAAAAAGCAAAAACACTTTGAAAGGCCTTCTTTCCGACAGCCTGAACAAATATTGATCTAGATCACTTCAAAAGATTACAGAAAAGTCTGCCTCCTTGGAATCAAAATCTAAAGACATCGTCACTCACGCATGCAAAAATATCCAGACTGGAAATAAAACTTGCAGATGAACATATTCTGAGCTATTTTGATTTTTATTCAATCAAACAAATTGGATTTATTTCAGCAAGTGCTAAACACAATCTGGTAATTCTAGATTTTTTTTACCCTTCCTACATTGTACAGTACTTCATACAGTGTTAAGTAGTGTATTATTATCAATATTATTAATATTAATATTATTAGCAGTAATGCTCAGTTTTTGTACAGAGCTTTTGGAACTTTTAGTCCTCAGGAAGTCTCTCATTTTCAGTAAACGTTTTTTTTTTCTCCAATCTCAAACATTATGAGTGATTTTGATAAAATCTGCTGACATTTAGAAATTACATCTCCTATAGTCCCTGAGTAAAAGCATAAAGCATTTTTTCCATCACAATATAAGATAAGATATGAGACTTTTGTACAAGTCGTCCCTGTTTTATTTTGCATGGCTGATGTTCCCTCATTGTGGGCGCGATCAGCTGTTCTTCGTTACAGAACGTCTGAAGCAATAAAGGACATTTTTACCTGTGGGTGTTTTTATTATACTACACTTTTATCCGAAATGAATTGCATTTAAGAACTATGGAAGACAATAGAGCATCACGTAAGATGACAAACTAGATGAAACCCCAGAGACATCCTTAAAAAATGTAGCGAACACAACACTTTAGATGTAAAAAGTGGCGGAGGACATTTGCAGGGCATTAATAAACCAGAAGAGAGAAAATGCCTTCTTGTTTTGGATTAACCACATACTCTTTCTCACGCTCGTGCTCGAGCACAAGTCATACAAGATAAAAAATGTGACACAGTTCATCTTGACAGTGACTGTTTGCTTTACTATGACAGCCATTCTGTGGATAGAAGCTCATCGTGGCGTGTGTGGGGCTCCTGCAAAGAATAAAGGACGGTTATTAAAAAAAAAAAAAAAAGGCCAGGAACGTGTTACTGAGAGGAGGCGGGGTGCCCAACACGCCTGGCATCTCAAGGTCAGGAGCAATGCCCTCCGACGGGAAGTGTTGTGAGGAATGGCAATGTCAGTCAGAAACCTCCCTCACCTCACTGGCCCTGTCAATTTGCCAGCAATAATTAATCTCTCTCCGGTTAAATATAAAGATTGTAAATCACAGCTTGAACCTGCGCCATCAGGGGGGCCTTCATCTGTCAGCTGCACACCTTGGTTAATGGCCTTTTATAGGCAGAGCAGCACAGCAGCCACCTACTGGTCCTTGTCATACTTTCTTTCTCAGCAGAAGATCATATTTGTTGCTTTTATTAAAAGCACAAAGGTCCGTTTCCTCCACAGTTGATGGACATTTCAAAATATTATTCACACACAGTCAGCTGTAAGTCACAAAGTAAAGAAACATCCTCGAGCTGTGATTATTTAACTTTTCTCCCTGGCAGGCCATTGTTACACATAATCAAACCACACTCCTGTCTCTGGTTACCTCTTTGATGTATTAATAATGGCACAGCTCCAAGTCAAAATGACCATCTTGCTATCATAACTGGAATCAAAGATTTCAAAAATCACATTCCTACTCATAAAAAATATATTTCAAGGCCTCCAAAACTGAGATTGTTTTATAAAAAATTTAGTTTAAGATATCTTAAAAATCCGTGGGAAAAAAAGTGGCAGTTTTAATGTTTGATGGCTATGTGTATGGCAGATCTCCATATTTAAATTATTCAGAGTAAACAAGAAGATTTTATAAATTGAAAAGGGTTTTCTTTCCAGCCACAATCAAACCAAAACACACGAATGGAAAAAGGAGGAAGAATGACTTTTGAGATTCTAGATTGCATTTTGACTGGGAAGAAAAGAAATGATTGCTTTCTGGTTTGTAGAACATGTCTCTTATGATAAACTGGCTTGCCATATTATTGCCCATTGCCATGAAAGGCTGGCGATTGTCTGTCTGTTAGCAAAATATCCAACCAGTGGATGTATTTTATTGAAACTCTTAAACAGTCATCACTGGATGAACATCTACAACTGATCTTGTTTCTGAAGCCAACCTGAACCAGCTAATTGACCTTAGCAAACACAAAAGTAGATATAACTCAGTCAGTTTGACAGATATTGAGCTGAAGCTTGGTGTGGTAGTAGCTGAAAGTAATCCCCTATAGATACTGTAAGTGCTAACAGATCACATAGACAATATGCATTCCTTTAAGGAAATGCAAACTTGATGTCTTGTATCTATTTCTGGCTCGTGTATTTTCTTGTAAGACTTCACAGAGTAAGTCCATGAAAATGTTGTGAACACTATAAATCTTGTTGGCCACGTGTATGCTACGGTAGCAGAGTCGAGTCTCTTTACCTTCCTGATCAATTAGAATGAACTCTGGCTGTAACGGGTCGTATTAAGTTGAGTCTTTCATCACTTGTATACTTCTCTGTGACCCACTTTGCGGGGATAACTACATCTTCACACCGATGCTTTAACGGCACCCCTTCCTTAAAACCATCCCTTCCATCCCTTCGGGCTTTGCTTTAGATCAGCTATAATAAAGATGTCTGCTTGTGTGCTTTCAGGGGGTAAACTCTGCTGTAGTCTTTAAAGGAGCTGTTAGCACCGCTCACTGTTGTGCTTGTTAAATGCTTTGTTGAAAGTTCGACACTCCCAGCTTCTGTAGCCGCACTCAGAGCCTCCAACAGTTACTTAAGTCATGAGGCTGTTTCATGCTGGGCCCCCATGGGTGAGGGAGGAATGACGAGCAGAAGAGGCAAACAACAAATGTGGGCACACATAGTCACCTTTAAAGTGCATGCGAGCTCCCTGATGCTAGCGCCGCCATGCTGCATGACTAATACAGCCCGCGAGTCACTGTTTCTCCTCAATGAGTCCCTGAGAGCTGAATTAATTGCCTGTCATCGTGGTAGCTCTCACTCTCTCTGTCACACGCACACCAACATGCATGGCATGATCAAGATATAAATAACCTGAGACAACATGGCATTTAAAGGAGAGGCACGCATAAACACACTGCGGAATATCCAGTGGAAGCTGCTAACTTTGGGTTCAGATCAGACATCTAAGCCACGCGCACAAAACGGAAACAATCACAGCTGTGAGGAGGCAGCTTAAAGACACGCTTTAATATTTTTAAAGCCTTCAGTTCATGCCAGGAGTTTTATAAGAACATTAACACTACTTTTCTTATCTTTGCAGTTGTTCAAAATCACAGCAACCAAAGTTGAAGTGTAAATATCCATCTGCTTTTAAGACTAGGCTTAAGACTTTCATTTTTAATAAATCTTTTAATTAGTGTTGGTTTGGGTTTCCTGATCTATTTTTTTTAGCTCTGCTGCTTTAGGCTCAGACTGCTGCAGGACAAGCTGACCACATTTCCTCACTCTGCTGCTGTCTTTACTCGCTCTACTCTCCATGTTTGTACATGCAACTATTACCACATTAACCTGTGTTTTTCTTTGTTTTATGTCCCATAGAAACTACACCCTGAACAGTCTTTCTGTGATGTCTGTGTCTCTTTCTTGTCCTTTTGACCCCCAGCCGGCCGAGGCAGATGGCCGCCCATCCTGAGCCACTGAAAGTTTTCTTCCTGTTAGAAGGGAGTTGTTTCTTTCCGCTGTCGCCAACGAAGTGAGGATTCAGCGCAATGTTCTTTAAATAAACTTTTACTAATTGACATTTCATAATGCCCTGTATGTGATTGTATTTCATTCTAATAAAAACTGAACGGACAGTAATTGGATTTATGATTTGTCCTTTTTTTTGTATAGTGCCCTGAGATGACTTTTGTTGTGAACTGGAGCTAAATAAACTAACTGAACTGAACTGAACTGAAATATCACCTTTGGTAGAGCTGTGTGCGGTGGTTTTCAGTTGTTGGTACCTTGCCTGCAGTAGACATTGATTAGAGCAATCTCAGTTTGAAGAATCAGAGAGAAATTTAGGTTTTAGGAGTAACCATGAGTCCAACATTACGAGTTAGGTTAATGGCTAGTCAGATTGAGGCTCTATAGCAGATTTTAGACATCTAAAACTATTCAAACCTCAAGCAAAATATACTGACTTCATGTGACTGCTCTTTGGTAAACTTTCCAACCACCTCACTGTTGCACTAGACAGTTATCTACACAGATGTTTGCGGATGTTTGCACTGAATATCAGCCACGATGGAACACAGTCCAAGTGTTAAGCATGCCCAGTCACAATAACTTTATATTGCAACAGTATTGCAGAGTAAAAATCCACATCACAACGTTTTCTCAAACTGCAAAGAAATATTTATGCTTTGAGTTATTTGGGGTGACTGAAGTTTATTTTGGAATCAGCCCCCTGTTTGACGAGCCATTGGCTTGTTTTCTGCACAAGGGTTTCTCTCTGATTGTCCAAACTGAGATCGTTCTGACTGCTGTCTACTGCAGGAAAGATGCTGACTGCTGATTACTACTCCACAGAACCCCAAGTAAAAAGCCCTAACAGTATTAGAAAGCGTTAGCATTAGCATTAAACGCTAAGCATTCTTTTGTTAGTTGTACATGTTAAGTTAATTAGTTTCACCCACTGCTTCTTCTGCTCCGGTCTCAGTAATCAGAATCATCAGAATCAGAATACTTTATTAAACCCAGTGGGAAATTGACTTTGTGACAGTGGCTCCATGCAGCGGTATAAAAATGTAAACATACAAGGTTTGTGAAAGTGGATTTATAGCATGCATACACCTGAGGGAAAATAAAAAAGAATAGAGGGAGAAAAAATAATAAAAATTAAATTAAAATGTAATATATACAATATGGGCGTACTGTACATTCAAAACAACGTGAAACTCTAATGCAGCTGTGAGTGTGTGCATATATTGCAGACAAGGTAAGCAATCCAGTGTGTGAACAGAGTCTCTGACACTCAGAGGGAGGAGTTGTAGAGTTGGATGGCCACAGGCAGAAATGACTTCCTGTGGCGCTCTGTGGTGCATTTTAGTGGTCTCAATCTTGCACCGAATGTTCTCCTATGTTTGACCAGCACAGCATGGAGAGGATGGGCGACATTGTCCAGGATGGCGTGTAACTTGGACAGCAACCTCCTGTCTGACACTACAGTCGCTGAGTCCAGCTCCACCCCCACAGCATCGCTGTTTGTTGAGCCTGACGATAAGATTTTGGCGCTGCTACCTTGTAGCCTAATTTAAACCACTCATCACAACAACTCATCTCTCCTTCTTTGCTCCAGTTTGTGATCCAAACAAGCACGGAGTAATATTTTGGTTCAATACTTGGTTTGATGTCTGCTCGTGGAATTATTACCCCCCAATGGCACTCCCTGCTGTTAGCCTTTTACTTGACTCATTTAGACAAAATGGCCAACTTTTGCCCTGTATTCTTTAGTTATGACATTTAAAGGAATCTGGATTCTTTCTTCCAACCAATCAATGCAATTGCCAGTGATAAATAACACTTTTTTTTGTCACATCTCACTTTTGCTTCCTTCCGCCATTAAAGAATCACACATTATTGTTAAAAACAACTGTTAGTCATTATCAGAGGGCCTGTCACAAATGAATGATTTCCATGTATGCTGGTGACATGGATTTCAAAACTGCTAATGCTTTTATGGTTGTTTAATTCCTTAGTTTATTCTTAGTGTCTACATGGACACCAGCTGGCAGTCTGTGTATATTAAATGTGTTAGTATGCTTAGGATGAATGTACTGTAAATAATTTTACTACTGTCAGATTTTCCCAGGATGTCACTGTCAGTATGAAGCAGAATCAAGACTTTTTGAAGCTTCTATGTGCTTACTGACTTCAAGTTGCTAGTAATTGATAGCAATTAAGGATAATTTCTGAACATAACCACCACTACCTGAATGCCGCGGAGCTCCTCGCTGACAATAAACTTGCCGTCATCGGGCCCGCTGAAGCTTACAGTGCGTCACTTCTTCTTTCAAAGCACGTTTGAAACCCACAAAAGCCGAGGAAACAATCATACTCTGATAACAGCGTTGCAAATAACAGGCTGCTGAGCTATTAACCTGATGTGCAGAGATTGTGCAGGTTTATTTTTGCTCTGAACAGCACAGAGGAGCTCTTACCATGGGAACAGTTATGAGTTCAGTGACTGATGTGTGCAGGGAAGTGCAGTTGAACCTTTTAAATAATGCCCAGAACAGAATTAGACATGCAACCGAGTCTTGATAGAGATGGTGATGTATTTTAAAAGAAAAGCCCTGGAAGTCTGGCTTAATGTTAAAGAGTCTAGACAACCATGGTACGGGCACCCACACAAAGTCTGAATTACATATTTAATTTATTCTTCTTTTGAGTGAGAGGACTCTCTGTTTCCTAATGTGCCCTTTACTAAAACCAGTATCTCACTCGATCGCTGGCGACTAGATTGAGACATATAACTTTGAAAAATACAGAAATTTTCAGTTGGACACATTTTTGTGTGCCATGCAAATGCTGCATGAATGTCATGCAAACTCTCTGCAAAATCCCTGGGAGTACACATAACTATCACATCAGTGTTGCAACATTTGCGGTGGTTTGCAACTTCCGTCCACTAGTTGTGCAACCCTGCCACCTGAGTTTAGAACATGTTAAAAAAAAGGTTTGCGTGGCAACTTTTCACTCAAGTTTGTTGCAGAGTCATCGCGGGGGTCTCCAACCATCTCTAGGGCTGTATGCTGACACCTGCGCTGGAGTTCTCCTCTGACAGAAAACATTCCAGGCAAATGTCCAAGTCTGAAGACCACACTAGTAATAATAAATGAAAAACTGGTCTAAATCTGTTTATCTTAAATTCAACAGTGTATGCCTGAAAATTCCATCATAAACGTGGGGGTGGCCATGTCAAAAATGAGGTGAGGCAGGTACAACATGGGCGGGAGTGGACATCACAGTCAGGTGCACGGCCAAGAATGAAGTTTTACAAGCTGTGCAGACAAAAACTGGCCGTTCAAAATGTGGCCACATGGCTCTTTGGTCACAAACACTCAGATTTCAGTAAGGCTTCACGTTTTCTCTCAATTTTTAGTCGCCAACTAGACACCAACAGTCGAGCTGCTGCCTTAAGTTATCTCACATTTCTTGCACTCTCAGACTCATGACAACTAAACTGAAAAGAGGTTGAGATGAGTCCCAAGCATCCACGACCAGTCTATAACTATTCTGAGAGAAATTCTGTCCTGCAAATTTCTGCGATTCCCGTGAGAAAAGTGTGAACTCCCGCAAACATTTTGAAACATTTTAGAAACTTCCTGGCATACGACGTTTGCAGTCTGTGGCCAACAGTAGCAGCAAGGTTGTGGCTTGAAGAGCACCTGATGGATCAGAACCTTGCAGCGCTTCTCACCTCCTTTCGATAATTGAAATGTAATATTTTGAAAACCTTTATTTATATATATTTTTTGGAGCAGGTTTAAACTCCAATTATGGCTCATTCATAAGACAGAGCTTTCTGACTTTCCATTTGAACCATAAACAACATTTTGTTTCCTCAGGATGAAGGCGGTGCCATTCCTACCCTCTGTGTTAGCATAATGCTGTCTGAGCAGGCCTGCTGTGTAATATCTCTGTCTGAAAGTGACTCAGTCTGAAATGATTTCACTTTTCCTGTGAGCATGAGCATCAATTTAATATGCGAGCGGGAGAAAACTCCAATTGCACTGTGAATGTGATGTGTACAGTCATTATATCGGCCTCGGAGGGTTTTTACCTTTTCATAACCTCATGTATCCTTCCCCCGATGTGTGTGTGTGCAGATGTGTGTGCGCGCGCGTGTTTACAGGATGGGTTTGTTCTGCCTTCCTCTTTGTCCTCAGAGCTTTCTTTTCCGTAAGACTCCAGATGTTGTCGTTTGCTCATTTGGGGATGAGATGGAGCACTCAGGTGTGCGAGAAATCCTCAACACCAAGAAGATACACAAAAATAAAGCTCCGCCATGTGTTGCTATGCGCTGCTCTGTGTACTTTAAGCGAGAGAACACTTATCAGAAAAGTCATTACGAGGGTTTTGTACAATCGTGGCACAGCTCCTTTGCTGCTTCACTAAGCTGCAAAAGCTTAAGTAAGATTTTTAATGCCTTTTTATGGTGGCAGGCCACTTATAAAAAACTATTTATAGCATGAAAGCAATGCAAAAACCCTAAACACTGACAAAAACCTAACAAACGGGAGGCACTTTGAAGTAATGGGACTATAAATATGGTGCTGACCTCTGTCTAAGCATTAAATCAGTGGCTGGGACTTTCAGGCGTGTGATGCTGAAGTTATCTGTCTGATAACAGAAAATAGTATCTGTCCTATAAAATAAAAGGAAATAAAAACACAACAGGCACCCCAGACATGTGTATTAATAACTTTCTGATAGATTTAAATTAGCCCCTCAAAGTCATAGAAAATGGTTCGCATTTACTTAAAGTGATTAAAGTTCTGAACAATTAATATTTTACCTGTTGTAGATGGCTCTTTGAACAACCTCAGTTTGGAGAATGTGAGCTTAATCGACAAAGACCAAAGTGGACTGGTCTGTCTAAAACAACTCCAGTCCAAAAACGTCCAAAACGAGACTGGAGTCGGTCGTGGCCCAGCTCAGACTAGCCATTAACTCGTCAATCTGGTCAAAATTAAACCCTATTTTCCCAAATTGAGGTCATTTAAAGAGGTCTCTACAGCAGGTAAGATATTAATTGTTCCTAACTTTTCCACAGAGCCCCACGCCAAATCACCTGAGCCATGACTTCAGTTTTCTGTATTTAGATGACCTGAATAACTTCAACGTGAACTGGCAACCTGTCCAGGCGATGGTCTGTTTGTCAGCCTGTAATAATTGCTTATACTCCTCTGTAGCTGTGAACAGAGCAAAGTGGACACATAAGTGGATGGATGGACGTAAAACGATGGCTTTCATCATACGCTGCACACTGAATCAACTCGGGCACAATGGATGAATGTTAGAAAAAGAAAAACGACCAACGTTCGCAAAACCTTCATGGATGATCTCAGTGTGTTCGGGATACTTTTTATATGGTCAGAGGAAATCTGAGTGTATGTTATAAAGTGCTCCAGCGTGCAGTCAAAGAAAAACGTCATGCTAGGAGCTGCATCACTGCCTGTTGCACCGTGGGCACTGAGTGCATCCAATCATCGATAGAATCAACTGCTGACCAAAACATCAATGTAACATGAAAGTAATTGGAGTAAAATACGTCACATGGAGTCAGAAGACCAGGTTTAAGGAATGGGTCTTGATTTTATGTTTTGAGCAGAAGAATAACCTGAAGTGCACATTTAACAGAAATGAAAACGGGGATGGTCAGATTTATGTTGAATGGGTCTTGATTAGAACTCTATTGAAAGCCTTTAGTGACCATTAAAACATGTCGATGCACAAACAGCTCTTATTTAGTTCCACCTTTCACTATAACTTACCGGTAGACGGGAAGGAGAAGCTCGAATTAAAGTTAGAGCTAAAGATCCTGCATGAAATACTTGTGATGCTTTTTTAAATTGTTTTCTGAAATCTGAAAACAAATTTTCTTTTAAAAAGTCACAGAGTTGTCACCATTTTGAGTCCTTCTAAATTTAGTTTCCGTAGTTCTAGAGAGCAAGAGCTGAACTTTTTAAAAGTAAATTTCCCCCTTTTTTATGTTTTACCACTGCATTAAAACTTCTATGTTTGAAAAGACACTGTATGCGATGAGACAATGAAAAAAATAAATAAAACATGCGTCAAAATATTGGTGGAAAAACCCCAAACTGTTGTACATTTTCATTTCACACTTTTATCTAGTTCTTTTGCTCAAAGATTTATATTTGAGTAAAACATTTAAAGTTTATTACAGCAGCAACAAAGACTGAATGCATGTAAAATAAAGAGACAATGGATTTTTATTGCTGTAGAACATGCAGTGCACGTGGACGTCTTTGAACACTCAGACGTCACTCATCAGTGTCTGGTAATCCCATAACTTTAATTTTAAGAATGCTGTAGAAAAACTGGCAACCCAGCTGCCAGCATTTTACTGTTATTTAAGAAATACAGCAATGTGCTGAAATTCACTGAATTCTTTCACTGCGGTAGCACTCTGTCAAACTGATTGCAGGACCCGGGCTGTAAATTTAGCAGCACAATGGTGGCAGCCCTGTCGCCAGTATTTTACCGTTAATTTACTGGACAGTCTTTTACAGTGTGCCATCCTGCTCTGCCAGCGTGCAGCACCCAGATTTCTCGCTGTTGCAAGAATATTCGCAGGAGCCCCGCGTTACCGTTGTGCAACAGTTGCAAATTTGCTGCAGGAATCTTCCCAGGCGTCCGTGCGACTTGTATGCGAACACCAGTTGCCCGCGTTTCGCGGATGTGACATCCATGTATGTATTTTCTTGCGATTTTAAAGTTGGGGTGCAGTGAGATATAATGTTCTGATTGAACAAAGAGTGCAAATATCTGCAAAATAAATCTGCTTTGTAGAGATTTAATAAAGACGCTTTAGTCTGGGGTGTGTGAAAACGCCATTTATTTAAAACAAAAACAGCAAAAAGAAAAAGCAGATCTAAAAAAACCTCCGAAAACAGATTTTTTTGTGTGCAAGGTTTCCTCCTGAATCGAACCCAGAAGTTATATGTTCATCCCATAAATAGAAAGCACGTCTTCATACTTGAGCGTACTGGTAGCTAAGTAACTGCTCAGGCCGGCAGCCATGGCATCATTTCTAGAAGCACTTTGAGTTTGACTCATTTATAGTTACCAGGCAACAGTTTAACTGCTTCAGAGGGCACCGAGATGGTTCTTTAGTCAAGGTGCCTTGCTCAAGGACCTTTCTGTCAACATGACAGGGGGAGTCCAGCGCAACAACAGATGTTACAACAGATAACCTCAAACTGGCAGCTGGAGCCCGAGGTGGTGGGGATCGGGCTTACAGCCTCGATAATTGTGTGACAAACTCACCAGTTTCTTAAAAAAAAAAAAAAAAAAAAAAAAAGTACTAATCTACTTAGCTTTCATCACGGTAGTAGATGCAATTGATAAAACCTGAGAAGGGGAAAAAAAAAATGTAATTATAGAAGCTAATCTTGTTTTTTCCGGGTAAATGAGAAATATAAATCGCGCCGACGTCCCTCACAGACAATAAAAACCATCACTTCCATCTCCATTTTTCTGTTCCTGCGCGAGATTCAAGGTGCGACGTGGATAAGAATGATGCATCGCCGCGTCTTCTCGTCGTGAAAGGCAGAGAAATATTATCGCATTAACACTTGATTTCCATTTCCCCGTGAATAATTTTTTCTCTTTTTCATTTTTGGGGAGCATATTTCACTTCTCGCCTCGAATGAAGAAAACTAACCGGCGATGCGGCTCAGGACGAAATTATGATTCAGCGTCGAAATGAAACATGAGACGTGTCTTAAATGCGCCTTCTGGAAAACGTTCCTCCCAGCAGCCCGCTGTAATCACACAGCCTGACAGACAGCTATTCCTCTGCTGTTATCAAGTGACAATAGTTCAAAGTGTCTCCTCGGTGTCTTTTGTTTATTCTTTTCAGCCTATATGTGTCGACAGGGGAGGGCAGACGAGTGATTCCTAACCAACAGACTTGGTGTAGGTGATATGAGCATGTTTGTGTTGGTGGAGACACTCGCCCAGATCAAAACGTTTCTTAATTAACGCTGATGCATCCTCTCCCCTCCGCTTGGCCTCCGCTGGTGGAAATCAAGCAGGAAGGTTGCACATCTCGCAGATTACTTCAGACTGATCGCGCCCGTCCAGCTGTGAGCAACAGATGACAGACTAGCTTTTTACTTAACCTGCTTGGGGCTTTGATTTTCAGTAAAGGAAAAAGTCAGAGAGGAAAAAGAACTCATTACTGACCCGCCGCGAGGAAAGGTCAGGTAACTGCCCGTGTTTGTGTGGATGCGTGTGTTCATGTGTCTGTTAGCAAAATGTCTCATGAACCACTGGAAAGATTTGAATAAAACTCCTTAAATGTAACTATTAAAGATCTGTCTATAAACTGATGGAATTCTGTCATTCAACCCAACACAAGATGGCCGCCACAGCTAGGCAACCTTAACAAACACAACGACTCAGCCAGTTTTATAGATATGGAGCTAAAATTTGTCGTGTTAGTAGCTGAGACTGATCCCCAACTCATACTCTGAGCGCTAACTGATCACATGATCTTGATTCTTAAAACCTTGCCTTTAACTACTGGAGTCAACTAAGTTTATCTGTTAGCAAAATATCTCCTGAACTACTGGACAAGTTTTAATTAAATAAGAAAGTAATAGTTTAATGTAAATCCACAAGTGATTGACTTTTGAATTCCGTTCAATTCGAAATGTCAAAACTTAGCAAACTCAAACTAGCTATTCAGCCAATTTTACAAATGTTGGGCTAAAGTTTGGTGCGACAGAAGCTGGAAGTCATCACCAACACATACTCTGAGCGTTAAACAGATCGCGCCAGATCTGTTTCCCAGATTTCAGCAAAACAAGCGTAACATCATTATTTTTCAGCACAGAAAGATGATCGTAGCTTAAAACTTTTACATGAAAGCTGGCGATATCTGATTCTTTGAGGATTGCTATGCCTTTAATTAAATGTGTGTTTTACACCTCTGTGTGCCAAAATAACAGAGCAGCTCCTGTTCAGAGTTAATTCTACCTGTATTTTTAAAGAACTTAAAATAAAAAAAAGAAATTGTCAAAAATAATTTAAACTAGCAATCTGTTAGTGCTCAGAGTATGTGTTGGGGAAGAGTCTCAGCTACTACTACACCAAATGTTAACCCAATATCTGTAAAACTGATTGACTTAAAGCCATTTTTGTGTTTGCAAAGGTCGATTAGCTGTGGTGGCCATTTTGAATTGAACTGACTCCAAAAGTTAATCACTTGCAGAGATACATTCAGTGACTGCTTCCTGAGAGTTTCTTCAAAATTCATCCAGTGGTTCATGAGATATTTTGCTAACAGAAAGACAAATAAACACACACATACAGACAATGTCATGATCGCCTTCCTTTCCGGAAAATTCTGCTCAATAAGAACTTTTTGACAAAGTTTCCAAGGTTGATAATCACAAGGAAACAAACAAACAAACAAAAAAAACAACAACACAGAAAGTACCCCAGACACAATTACGATTAGAGCAAACTTCACTAATATGTGTTGGCAAAACCTTTGGCAACAATAACATTTTCCGCTTTTATTCACGCAGAACCAAATCAGATCAAAAGCAATCTCAGGGCAATTTAGCAGATATTGGTGTACTGAGCCCGCACTGGGAGAGGAGAGGAGAGCAAACTGTGCTCTGAGGTTTCTAATAAGATGAAGTTTGGTCACTGAGCGCTCTGCGTGGAGAG
This sequence comes from Kryptolebias marmoratus, assembly GCF_001649575.2. Taxonomy (NCBI): domain Eukaryota; kingdom Metazoa; phylum Chordata; class Actinopteri; order Cyprinodontiformes; family Rivulidae; genus Kryptolebias; species Kryptolebias marmoratus. The sequence continues at coordinate 13,224,948 of NC_051438.1, read as the reverse complement.
AGACGGATTTAGACTTTTATTCTGGATTTAACAAGGAGCCGATGAAAAGGAGCTCGCAGGGGAGGAAAGATTTCCCTTCCTCCCCTTTCCCCAGGAGGATTCTTTATGCAGCGTTTTAGAAATACGCTGGAAGCTTTTCAGAGTGTTACTGGAACATCTTGATTTAACTAAACTCCAGACTAGAAATAACACCTGCACAGATCCGTCTCTCTGACGGGATGTTCCCCCATTTTGTCAGTTCTGCTCGCCGGAGAAGGAAGGCGGTCGTGGAAACTTTTGTTTGAGACGAACGTTTGAAGTTGACAGCTGAATGCTGGCTCGGAAAAACGCGCAAAAAGTCAAAAAGCCGTTCTAACTGAAGGCACAGCATCCTTCGAGGGACTGCATATCACCCTGCTGCCTCTTATGTTGAGAGGGAACAGAGTTTTAGCCATTTTGGTTGAATCTTATAAATAATTTTAGGCATCATTTTAACTAAATATCTATAAAACTGACTGAGTTGTGACCATTTTGTGTTTCCTAAGGTGACCACACTTAACTGAGTTGATTCCATGAAATATTTTACTAACAGACTTAATGTTGACTCAGATAGACGATGGCAAAGTTTAAACCAAAGCTCCTGAGCAATCTGTTATGCGAAATGAACGACTCTCAGCTACTACCACACCAAACTTTAGCTCAGCATTTGCAAAGCTGACAAAGTTATGGCCATTATTGTGCTGGCTGAGGCTGATTTAGCTGTGGCAGCCATCTTGAAATGGCTGGACTCCAAAAGGTAATCAGTAGATATAAATCCAGTGTTTGTTTTCTAAAATAAATCCCTAAAATTCATCCAGTGATTTGGGCAAAAATATGGTTGCCCACCTCTCGCCTTTCAGCACTGGCCGATAAAAATCAAAAACTTTTATGTATAAACACTTTTTATGTCTTCATAATGTCTTATTATAATATGTAAGTGACTCTGAGAGGATTGGAAAAAGGGGCCTAATGGAGTAAATATTAGGCGTCTATGAGCGCTATTTCAGGGGGTGTGACTGATCGGTTGACTGGTTTGTGGGTGTCACTAACAAGCTGTTTTGGGGGAGGCAGGAGGTCCCTTCACAGGTGGACTGACTTGAACGCCTCTCGGTTTGATCGATGACTATGATTTAGTCATCAACTGGAGGTGAGCCGCATAGTTTCTACAGACGCAGTTTGTTGTCCTGTTTTATTCAGTTCACTGTAATCACGACTTAATAACAACCCCCAGGGGAATGACAAGCAGTGTGTGTTTTCAGTCAACTTTGTTTTCTTTACTGTAATCTAGTTTCAAGGTCAGGTACAACATTTACATTGCACTTTAAAAGGTGATGGATTTTTATTTTTTCTCATAGGAAGTAAAGAAAATTACCTTCTCAATTAATGTCACAGCTAATTTTAATTTTAGCACCTCACCAGCCAACCTTGCCTGATAGTTAGTTAAGTGATATTAGTATATAGTTTGGAGTTATATGTGTGCATTAGTTAAACATTACTTTGAATGGAATTCATTATACTTACGTGCTTGATAAGTACATTATGTACTTTCAATGCATGTGTTGAAAAATAATGTAATTTTACAATATAAACTAACCAGTAATAGTCATAGGCATGACCATGAAAGACTTATATCTTTATAATAAAAAACTAACCCTTTTGTGCCTTAAAAAGATAGGTAAGATTTTTAAAGGTGAGTTTTTTTGTAAGGGTTACAAACAATTAATATCTTACCTGTTGTTGATAGCTCTTTGGAGGCTGATTTCTGTCTGGACTGACAAACTAACGGCTAATCGAAATGGTGTTAGATAAAGAAAACGAAAAGAACAACTACAGTGTAAAACAAAAATCATAGTGGATAACCAAAAAAGATATCTTAAAAACATTTACATTGCTGTCAACTTGAGACTACGTGATTATTAACACAGATTTATATTTTTTTCACTTCCGCAAAACCATAGAGGTGTAAAGATTTATATATTTTAATTAACGATAATCCACTTTGGTCTGTTAGCTTGTTGTTGACTTCCTGCATATACAGGACGTCATGAATTCAGCTCAAGAAAAGTAAGTTTGGTCAGACCCTAGAGCATTATTACAACTAGAGACAGGACTGGAAGCTGGAAGCTGAAGCCACAAAGGACAGGGCGCCCTCTAGTGGCTGGCCGCAGGACAATCCCGCCCGTCCATGGAAACAACTGGCACATTTTCCTGACTGAAAAAAAAAATTACACTTCAGATAGTTTTTTTTCAAGAGGTGACTAAGTACCTTGCTGTTGTGTGTTCGAATATGTATTTTTTAAAGATGCATTTAGTTTCAATAAGTTCTTTGAGGCTTTATATATATACACTGTGATTAGTGACAGCCTGTTAGTGAGCTGGGAGGCTGTGTAGGTGGGACTTTTGGATCAATGGTACAGCTTCTTGTCCCGCTGGCTTCAAAAATACAATATGACAGTGCCCCCAAATAACAGACATTTTGGCTCAAGACAATTGAACTAAATGGGGTCATGTTGTCCATCTTTATTTATCAGTCAGATGAAGATTTTTTTTAAATTTGCCTTTCCATATGTTTGTAGAATGGTTTTATCTCAAATGTAGTTTGTACGTCTTGCTTCCCCTTTTCAAGCTGCCTTGGAATAAGGGCTGTGCATGCACAAATGTCTGCAGATGTGTCAGTTTTCTGCTGTGAGGCTCATTGTTTAGCGTTTGGAGGGAACACGGCATAGACACTGGGCTTCGGTGCCAATGCTGCCTCTTAACTTATGCGTGTACGGTGGAAGAAAGCGTATTAAGTTTTGCCTCATTGATTCTAATAAAAAAAAAAAAAATCGTTTTTACTCCTCCTTTTACTTGGTTATGCTGTGATATAACTCATCCTCTTAGAGATTGCAAACCTTTCTTACAATTCTGGTAATTTATTTCCACTGCTAAACGAAGTACTAAAGAATTAAAAACACACACACACACAGACACACACATGGCAAACACTGCAGAGTGTAATCACACAAAAGCTCTTTGGTAAGAGGATGGAACGTTCACAGTAAAAGAGGTGAGCCAAGAACAGTGTCTTCTGCCAAGACACAAAATTAAAAAGCCTTCATTAAAATGGCTGATTTACACAACATCCAACTAACAAGTTTCAGCTTCTGGCCTTCATCCAGGCAAGAATTAGGCCACGGCGCTGGTCGGATTTTTGGTCCGAGTCGCTTTTTTCCTTAAACCAGAGACATTATTACGAGCATAAGGATTATAATTTTCATCAGGAAGGCCTTCCTCTCTTCTTTTGGCTCGCTCATTCTTGGAAAACGTTGTTTTCTGCGCATCGGTTCAGTGTTCAGCAACACGAATTTGCCCACCAGCCTCCCAAACAGTGGTGGTCCATCTTGTTGTTTACCTTCACAGTGTATTAAAATGCCAAGCAAGGAAATCATAATGAGTTTTTAAATCACCAAAAGTGGGAGACTGAAGTCGCAATTTCCATTTTCATTTGCAGAGTCTGAGAGAAATGCCTTCTCTGCTACACGCTAATATGCAGTGTGTCTTTTCCTGTGTGTGCGTGTGAATATAAGATATTGTTTTACAGTAATTATACTTTATGCTTGAACAATTCCCTGTTTTAATTAAATGAAACTGAAACTGGGAGGAAAAAATGTGCCAAAAATGGATTTTTTTTTTTTTAAGGAAAGAGGGTTAATGCAGGAGTGAAACAGGATCAAATTTATTGATTGGGAGCAAGTTGCCCAGCCGTCCACGTGAAGTGGCTTTTAACCCGACATGGCGCGAGCTCTGCCTGCACACGTCAAGGCGCTGAGCAGCAAGTAATGAGCCGCACGGCGTGCTTCTGAAAGAGGAATTTTGTTTATCACCTATTTTTCGTTGCTTTTCGGTGCTACTCTTGAGAAAAAAAAAAGAAAGAGAAAAATCCTCTCATATGAAAACAGCACAACGTTTCTTTGTTCCGCCAATAAAAGATGTAACAGCTGCTTCTCAGGGAGCGAATTCTAAATGAGGCTTGGCGTTGGCCTCCGCTGTCAGATCCCACAGTGACCTGGACTTTTCCTGCTCTTTGCCTCGGTTGTCTTTCACCTCTCTCCTTTGTCTTCCTCTGGATGAGCACCCCCTCTTCCCCTCCACCGCCCCTGAGCGGGGGCGTTTTGACAGGGCCTCCTGACTCAGATGCAGCGCGGTGAAGCTGATGTGTCCCAGGCCGCATAGAGGCACGGCGGCATGTGATGACACCTCGGCCCCATGTGCTCAACAGAAATCAGCGGAGTCCCTGATGTGGAAATAAAGCACAAGAAAAGAGCTTCTGAGCCCTTGTTGTTGCCGTGCTGATGAGTTTCAACGCGTCTTTGCCTCAGCCCTGAGTGGGTGGCTTGTCCTACTTCTGTTTGTGTCTGTCGGTCTTGATTGTGACATATCAGTATCATGTGGCACCAGGAGGGGGGCACAGGCGAGTCCAAACCCGACACATTAAACCAGGGGTTCCCAAACTTTTCAGCTTTCGACCCACAAAAGAAAAGCCGCAGACTTGTGACCCCGGCTACTGCTGGTTGAAGTGTACAGACATCCCACTGGGCTGCGACTGTTCGAGACAAGTTGGTGACTCAAAATTCGGAGCGTTTGTGACCAAGCGACCAGTGAGCCACTGACTGTCCACATTTTGAAAAAGATACAGCCTGTTTTTTTGTGCACAGCTTGCAAAAATGTTGTTTAGGCCATCCCCGCCCATCTCCGTGATTTAATCTACTGAAGTGCACTTTTTAAATGAAGATGAGCCGATTTGGACCAGTTCCTTAACTATTATTTACCGCTGGTGGGGTTTTTGGACCTGGACATTCAGTGATGGAGCCTCAGATGTTTTCCGTCACAAGGAGAGTTCTGCTGCTCCAGAATCTGTAGAAAGTAAATTAAGACAAGACGAATTTGAGACGAATGTCTCTGTCACTATTTTGAGGCAAAGTTTACTGCACAAAGTTTTTAAACATGATTACAATTCAAGCGACAAGACCAGAAGTCAGTGTGACTTGCGAGAAAACTGAGAGCCCCGCAAAGTTTTGAGACATTTTAGAGACTCCCTTGCAAATGCTGTTCTCCAGTTAGTGACCAACAATCACAGCCCAGTGAGGGGCTACCCTTAAGCCTTTTACCAAAGAGCTTCATCAACTATTGTTTCATTTTTCATTCATTTATGACTCTCATTTTTATCGCTTTCTAAAGTTGAAGTTACTCCAGTTTAGGATCCACAGCATGAAAACAGTGAAAGTTTGATACAGAAAATGAATTGCAACCACTTAAAACTGATTTTTAAAGTTTTTCTTGTCTCATTTCTATAATCTTATTAGTTCAGGTTTACAGTGTTTCAAAGAGAAAGAGCGTTTAGTTCTGACCAGATTGATGAGCTAATGGCTAGTCTGAGCTGGATTGCTGCCGTCTTAAAACTCCACTCTCAAATAATTCACAAAAGGAGTTTTATGAACCTTTACATCATTGCCAGTTTTGCTTTACATATTTTTTTATATAGACTTTGATGTGTATCAGCATGTGCAAATAGCAGCAGCAGCAGCTAGCTGTAGCACTTTCGGCCCAGCTCGGGGCTTTATTTTAAAACACCTGCTGAAATAGGTTAACCTTCTTATGCCAAATTGAAGTGATGGTTTATAAAAATCATTGACATGAACAACTATGATTCTTTTTTAGATCGAAGGTTTTTTTTTTTAAAGAAAACATCCCTCTAAGATCTCGGCCACACTCGGGCTAGCTTGTCAGCTTGAGGAGAATTAAGCTCTACTTCTCTAAACTGAGGGCCGTTCACGTTAGAGCTATTCACGGCAAACAGGATATTACACCTTCATGACCTTTCCATCCAGCCTCGCTTCAAGAGATCTGAACAATCCCGTTAACTATTTTGATTTATTTCAGTCATGGTAATCAAACATTTTAATGAGTACTCCCATCTGTTGTCACGCACCACCTGTTTCTCAACAAGCTTCTCCAACCCCCCGCCACGTTTGCTCTGCTTGCTCTAAGTGTGAGTAGAACTTTGTATGTCTGAGCAAATCTGGTCAAAGGCGGAAGATTCCACTCTCAAAACTCTCATTATTTTGCCCTTGCTTTGTATTTGGAAAAGACAAATTTCTCCTCCACCATGACATGACACTCAGGTGTCTATTTATCTTTTAGCAAATATCTCATGAACCAGTGGACCTTTTTAAGGAAACTTTCAGAAAGTAATCATTTGATGTATGCATCTACAACTGATTAACCTTCGGAGTCAGCTTGATTCAAGACGGCTGCCGTAGATTATCAAACTTAGAAAGTACAAAAATGTCTGAAATTTGCCGTGGCAGTAGCTGAGTGTCATCCCCAACACATACACTGAGCACTAATAGCTCAAACGTTGGCATAGAAAGTGGCCCAATATGCATTTGTTTAAGAAAGAGTGGCTCCATTACATTATTTTTTTATTATCGCGTATTTAGTGCCTTAAATGCAGCTTCTACTTGTTGTAAGCGTTTAAAAAGTAACCGTGATGCGAGCCGATTTGATCTGTCTCATGGCAGTCTTGATTCAGTAGCTGACGTCCACGTATTTAACCTCTCAGGCAGGCAAAGTCAAAATCAACTTGCGTAAAATAAATCATTCATCCTCAGGAAACTCGTGATTCTCAGAGGAAGATAAAAAAAATAAAAAAATTAAAAAAACTGAGCTTGCGAGGTTTATCAGCATGTGAGTAAGAGGAGGATCTGTTTATTGACTGCATGGCATATTTCTCCACACACAATGTGAAACAGGGAGATATGCAGAAGCAGGCGAGGCAGCAGAGCAGAACAGGAAAGAAGTGACAGAATCAGGAAACGTGTGAAAACGGAGGAGACCCTGCTGTGGCGAGATATTTAGGCCACACTGTTTTTTTTTTCTTTTTTCTTTTTTAGTTGTTGTTGTTTTTTTAATAATGACTCGCACAATATGCATTGAGTCTGCTGTGTCGGATGTCCAGCTGCTGCTGCTGTTCTCCAGGGTGAGCACAGTGAAATTACACTCTGACTCCTTATGCAAAACGTGCTATTATTTCCCCAAATCAACAATCTGATCATACAGCATCCCTAACCAGCAGGCGTCTGGATCCCGGTGGAGTTTTTTTTATTTTTCGGGCTATTTTCCTGGAATTTGTGGCAAATTGATTTGAGGGATGGAATCAGCTTAACCTTTCACCAGCAATCATAGGTGATTATAAGCATTTAGAGATCCTGTAATTCAGAATTAAAGAGATGGGTGGTCAGTAATTACACCGCAGGGTCACCTGACTAATACCGTAGATTTTCCTTTTTTTTTGGTCCTACACAATTTTCAGCTTAATAGGGGAAAAGCGGGTTCAGCTGGACTGTAATAAAAAGAATTCAGCAGGCTTATTTACAACGTCCAGGCTTCATTTTTATATTAATAACACCGTAGCAGAATCAATAAAAGCCCTTTCCCTTTGGAAGATGTGTTTTATTGGAAGCACTCATCCAACTAGGCTGGGCACTACTTTTCTCCTTTTTTTTTTGTCTTTTTTCTAATCTAACAGATGGATTGTCTAAAAATTTCAACCAACAGATTTTTCTTCCATCTTTGTTTCCTTGACAACACATCTAAACAAGGAATGGTCTCCCAGACAACAGGTCTGCAAGTACCACAAATATCTACCTATGTGTGTGTGTGTGTGTGTGTGTGCGTGCGTGCGCGCGCGAGCAAAGAGGTGAGAGAAACATAGCATTCGTATTTCCTTTTACGTAACCATGGCAGCATGTGTTGATTGATCGATTTCCTGCAATAAACACACACACACACATATAAACTCATAATCTGGGGCGACGGAGATGAAATAGAATAATACGATTATCTGTTTAGTCAAGGCTCTGCTTACTAAGAGCCTTGAGAGAAACATGGAGGAGCGTGCCAGCTGGATTCCTTTCATCAGAAGAACAATACTCTCTGTGTGAAACAAACAGTATTATTGCTAGAAATGCGTTTGAATATGTTGCCCTTAGAGAAAGCGCTCATCCTAATCTCCGTTATGTTCAATAAGGACCAACAGTTAATCTGTCTGCCTGTTATTGCATCATCCGCCTCACCTTGACGGGATGTCTTCCTTTCCCCGCAGCTTGTACAAGTTTCTTTCTGTTAACTCTGTCTCAGTAATAAAGCAAAAGTGCAAAACAAAATACAATTAAAGGGTTCTTCAGAAGTGTTGTTTATCATCACCACTTATACTCTTAGCAGACTGCGCGTGTGTGTTCATGTCTGTCAGGCCATCTGCCATACCGAGGCATCAATATGCAGGGCGCAGAGTGCCTTTGCTGCGTCGTTACCGGGACAAGAGGGGTGTTTTTCAGCAAGAGTTTTGTGGGTTTTAAACAGCAAAACGGATTTTCCGATAGATTTTGATGAAAGTTAGTGCTCGGCCTTCATGACAGTGGCAATTATGGAGTAAATGGCCTGCGTCTGTGTATGTGTGTGTTCCTGTGTCTGTCTCAGCAAAATATCTAACGAACCGGTGGACAGATTGTAAAGATGCCACAAACATTAAGTTGGACGTCACAGCTACTTGACCTTATCTGACGCAAAAAATGTCTAAAACTCTGTCAGTTTTACAGGTATTGAGGTAAAATTTGGTGTGGTTGTAGCATAGTGTTTGCTACTACCATTATGAAGTTTTGGGGATTAGAGTTTTGAAATGGCAGCACTTATCTTTGGTCTTAGCTCACAAAGCTATTTACAACAGGTAAGATATCAGTTGTTCACAACTTAAAGATTTGGGCTATTACTTTAATTTTTACAAATTGGTGTTTCAATAAATATGTGTATCCAAATGAATTGAAACAATGTTAGAAAGGAGCATTGTGTTGATACAATAGGTGTGTCTTTTTCAGCTAGTTACATTGTTTTGTGCATTTGCTATTATTTCCACTGTTTTCATGGACATACAGAATGGTTATTTTTAAAAATAGCTTAAATGTTTGTTTTTTTTCTAAATCAAAGAACGTGTGGACAGAAAGGCAGGGTTTGAGGGTCTCTGTCAGGCTGAGTTGGTACAGGTCATTATCAGCATCTCAGCTTGGCCTTTCTGTGGAATTTGCATGAATTTGAGATTCATCCTCAACACATACTGGTTGTGTGACATCGTGGAATATCACGTCCATAACGTTATTTTTAGTGTTTGACCATGAAGGCCACAACTCTGTCATATCTCGACATAAAAAAAAATCTTATGTAGGAACGCAGTGTCTTAAAATCTTATTTGGTGAGTGTATTTGTGTGTGTGTGTGTGTGTGTGTTACTGTGTTGTCTTTGTGATGGAGTGGAGACCTCCCCTGTTGTTGAATGCTGGAATCGATTTCAGCTTGTCTTTGACCCCAAACAGGACAAACTGAGCACAAAAAAAATAGATAGATGAATTGGTAAAATGGTGCTGTGAGGCTCCAGATTGGTCAAGACAAGCTGGAACTCTTGAGCTTTTCCTGATTAAATGAATGCTGTCAGTTTGACAGACAAGCCAGACGTTGCACAAGTCGGCATCCAAAAAGTTCTGACTTTTCATGCTTTCCAGTGTTTAATTTGTAAACTTTTTTTTTTTTGACACATAAACTTTACGCGAACCCGCTCTTTTCTCTCCAGCGCAACTGCATTACAGCGGGTAAACAGAGAGAAACCCAAAGTCTGGCGAGACAAGATATTTCACAAAGTTTTATTCACAAGTTTTGAGCCAGTCCCCCACTGAGCGTAATGAATTATCAATGCCACACTTTCAAACACTGTCTGCTTTCCTGTACACAACGCGGCAGAGGAGAGTTGTTTGTGGATGCTGCATCACAGCAGCCATTTCACTCCATATTCATGTGGCCGTACAGGTGGTAATCTGAGCGGAGAAATATCTGTGACCGCTGCATCTGTCTGTTCACTTTGCGTTGCATCTGGCCCGTGTTGTACCAACGCCAGTTCCTCTAAATAAAGACAGACTTTCTGCGCTCCCATCTCCCCACCCTCTGTTCTACACCGAACACTTCCCTTCTCCAGTGCCAAGAAGCCCAAATTAAATCAGGCTTAAATAAGATCTGTCTGCATCTCTGTATGCAGGGATGGACTGATCCGAGCCGCGGCGCTCTGACATTTCTCTGAGGCGACGGGACGCCTCTGAAGGATTACCTCAGTGGGAGTGGGCTGCATTAGGTAGCACATGACGACTCACTCTATTGATACCCGTGGCAGGTACGGCTCAGCACGGAGCCCTACAGTGTGGCCTGTGGAGGGATGTGAAATGAGTATAAATTGTGGGTGTCAATGCTAAAGGGGAAAGCTGGTCACCTGTAAAAGAAAAGATGTATGAGCACATAAGGATGGCTGATTCCACTCCTCTGCCAGAGAAAAGGACACGGAGAAGATGACATTCCCACCTCTGGCCTGTGACGGAGCTTCAGAGTTTTTTCAGTTTTACTTCCCGGCTCTTTTCTTCCTCTTTCTTATTATTGTCTGCCGGCATAAGAAAAAACGGAAGATCATGTAACTGCCCCTTGTCTTTGTTTGTCTGTCTGTTAGCATAATATCTCATGATCCACTGAATGGATTTTAATGAAACTGTCAGAAAGTAATCATTGGATGGACATGTAGAATTGAATAACCTTTCAGAGTCAGCTTGATTCAAGATGGTCGCCACAGCTAATCCCCTTTAGCAAACACAAAAAGAGCTCTAACTCAGTCAATTTTACAGATAATGAGCTAAAATTTAGTGTGGTAATAGCTGAGAGTTATCCACAACACATATTCTGACAGGTAAAAGATTGCACAATATCTAATATATAACTTTGCCATTAACACTTGGAGTAAACCCTATTTATTTATGAGCAAAGTATCAAATGAACCAATGGATGGATTTTAATTAAACTTTCAGAAAATAATTAATAAATGTGCATCTATAATGGATTAACTTAAAGACTCCACCCAATTCTATGTGTCCACCACAGCTAATCAACCATAGAGAACCAAAATATTGTTAAATCGCAGTCAATATTATAAATATTGAGCTAAAATTGGGTGTGGTAGTAGCTGAGAGTCATCCCAAACACATACTCCGAGCACTAATAGATCTCCCACAGTTTGATTAAGACCTTGGCATGGGAGGTGCCAGGTGATGTGCGTTCCTTAAAGGAATGCAAGGCCTTTTATTTGCTTTTTAGATTTCGGTCACACTCGCAAAGATCCACTTCGAGATTCGCGCATTAACACTCGCGGACACACACCCTCATATTGATTTTGCCTTCTGATTTGTACGTCACCGAGCCATTGTTTCTCTGCGCTAGGAAGTGAAGGGAGCAACGACCCAGCTATCAATCAGCAATGAGACAAAAACAACACCTTCATCGTTGTCAGGCATGCTCACTATTTGTCAGGCAACGCGTCACGTTCCCAAGGTCGCATCAAACTGACAGCTGTGCCAAGGCAAATGTTGAACACCTTCTGATGCAGCCTTTACAAATTAGTTTAATGAGGAATTGATTTTCGCTCGCCTCCCTGTTTTTGTTTTTTTTCTTTCTTTCTCTTTCTTCCTGTGATGGAGGCAGGCTGTCCCTCAGGCCTGCTAACAGCAGGCGGTTCAGCTCCACAGGAACAACAATAAGACGGAGAAGGAGAGCTGCTCACCATGAGATCAGCAGCGAGGAGCCGCTCACTGGGCGGAATGACTCACAGACAGGGCGGTACGGACGCAGCCATGATGGCTACAAACTGCTCTCTTTCGCAGCCTGGGCTCGAATGAATAGACCCCTCTAATGCTAATGTGCTGTGGCCTAATGTTGTGGAAACAGATGGAGCTCAGTCATCAGGGCTGAATGAAACAGTAGACGGAGAGGTGGAAAACATGCTTCGGAGTGTGAGTGATCTCATCTAAACATCACAGGGATCAAATACATCAGGTCTGCTGCTTTTAAGTTTGGCTCCCCGGACAGATGAGTCATGAATAAAACATGAGAGGTCGAGAGGGTGGAAGGCTGAAGCAACATGGCCGCCAACCAAATGGGAGGTTTGGAATTCCTCAGCAAAACATTTATTCATGACCAGCAATCCAAAATGTTGTTTAAAGGAAGGGAGAGCTCGGACAGGAATCACGAAACACAATTGTTGGATCACAGCTCTATTGATTGGTTAAGCATGGGGATTTATCTGCCATCGGCTGAAATGCATATAAATCATCGTCATCATTTCTATTCTGTAGGCTAACAGAATGAGGAATTTTTAAGAAAGCCAAACAGTTAGGACATCATCTCGGCTGAATAATGTGTACGGCCTTCTTCCCCCCCTTACAATAACTCACAAAAAGATGGCAGAGTCTTTCTAAATGGGTTAATGAAATCTTAGACTTTACCAAGCTGAGGAAGAAGCTATTGATCCCGCTGTGGGGAGGAAATCCTATATCACTGTGCCAGTTCAGATTAATCATTGCACGCACTGTATGACATTGCTTTGCAGTGATCCCACCCTTTTCTGGGAGAAGTTTGGAATAACAATCTGTGATTGATTATTCCACGAGAAAAAAAAAAAAAAAAAAGTGCAAGCGCAACAAATATAAATCAAAAAACGGGTTAAGTGGTCAATTCAACAAAAAAGAAATCTAATCAAAAGTTTCTTGCTTCTATTTAATACTTGTCTGGTGAATAATGGGCAATCCTTATCTCTGGTGGTTGGAATTATATGTCAAATGTTCTACCAAGCGCTGGTGAATGGCTTGATTATTTCCATTCGGAGAAAATCACACTTTTCTCTCTGTGACAAACATCTTTGATTGACCTGTCTGCTTTGATGGTCATCTAGCAAATCAATGGCTCGCAGCAGTAATGTCTGAAAATTTGCAGGATATTACTTCCACCGAAGGAAGAGGACAAAAAAAAAAAGGTTATTTTTGTTTTTTGAAGACTGATTGACACGTCCTCAGACATGAACAACTCGAGGTGTGGATCTGTCAGCGGTGATCCGCGCTAAGCCCCGGCAGAATGAGCCGGGAATCGGAGCCGATAGAAGTCCAGCTGGGGCGGATGTCTTCGCGGTGACATTGCAGACTGTGACAGGCTGCCGTTCTCCCACAGACAGGGAGAATTTATGAAAATGGAAGCAGACTGTTAAGACGGATGGTAGCTGATCATTGTCTGTCCCATGCAGCAATCAGGTGAAACCCTGCAGGGCTGAATTTAAAGCAAATGTTCCCTATAAATCTCCAGGTTTCCCTGGGCCGCCTAATGAAAACTAATAGAAACACTGTGAAAGGAGCAATCCATCCTCCTCGTTCCGCCGCCCAATAGCGGGTTACTCTCCTGTTGGTGGTGAGGTAAGGCTATAAAGTGTTTACACACAAGCTTCTCCAGGGCAAAATCATGTTAAAAGTAAACAAGTTTGAGTGACTCTGGCTTGTCTAACAATTAGAGATACAGTTCACAATCTATTTTGTACATGAAATTTGTTTTTAGTGTTAGCCTAATGAAAAAGAAAATGCGAGTGTTTTATAGAAACTGTCCTGCAACTTTGTATATATTGACATATATATTTATTTATCCTTTTAAAATGGTAATGGTGGCATGTATCTTGCTGATGGATTGTGTTGGTATTGTGGGAGACTGTTTTATTAGTTTATTTACTTATGGATTTTTTTTTTTTTGTGAAGGCAGCTACTGGGGCAGCACAAAACACATTCTCCCAAGAAAGCAAAAAAGTATATTGTATTACATCATATATTGTCTCCTACTGTATTACATATTGTATTGTATAGTAATGTATTGTATTATATCATATTGCATTGACTATATTCTGCACTTAAACCAGGGTCCCTCTGGATTGTGTGAAATATGAAGCGTTCTTCTAGGGTTAGCCTCAGTGCCAGTATTTTCAATAGGACCACAAACTTTGTCACTCGTAAATTTGCCAAAACCATATTGCAAACATAGTGTCAGGATTTGGTTTTGTATGTTTCTTTTTGTATTTAGTGTTTTGTTTCTGTTTTTTTGGGGGGGTTTGTTGTCTCTTTTGTTGTTTTCATGTGGTCTTGCTCTCTGTGTCTGTCAGTATTCACTTCTCCTCAGTCAGTCACTTGTTTTCCTGCCGCACCCATCTCCACCTGCTCCTCGTTATCACTCACCTGTGCCCACTTCACCTAATTACCCTCTGTCTTTAAAACCCGGTCATCTCCTCCACCTACTTGCTGGTTCGTCTGTCTTTTTTCCCCCTTATGTCTGGTTCTGCTCGTCTCCTGCCCATGTCCGTTCAGTTTTTGTATTTAGTTTTCTTCTTGCTGCCTTGTCAGCGTTTTGTTTTTTGTTTTCTTTTATTTTTTCAAATAAATTAGTTTATTTTTCATCATGAGTCTGCGCTCTGGGTTCGCCTCCTTTTCCCCACACCATGACCCATAGTTCCCAAACCATTAACCACTTGTTATACCACACATTCAGTGTATGAATGTAGGAGAATTCGATGAGAGAGTAAAAACAATCTAAACTTGGAGTTTGGAGATTCAATGCTGTCCAGCAACAGTGGAGCCCCATTCGTTCACGTCCACTGCGGAACGAGCAAACAGTGAAGCTTTCACTATAAACAACCCAGCAAAATGTTTTAATGTTAGTTTATTTTACTGATTTGTCACTAACAAACCAACTCAGTTTGTCTGAGACGTTTCTGTGCTGTGAGGCCGATGGAGGAAAGAGGAAATAGGTGGTTTGCTTTGACTCAATCATTTACTGTTACCTAACACCCTAACACACGAGATACTTTATTTAAAACAGTAAAACGTAATAATAACACTGATTATTACAACTGCACATTGCAAATCAGCAAGTTTCGAACTCACTGTTAAAAGTACTGATCGCCAGAATGCTGTTAGCAGGTAGAGTTTAGTTGAAAAAACACCATCCAGCTTTGTTCTCCATGATTAATAACCTCACTGATCTCGCCGATGCAGATCCACTGATATGCTTCTAGTTTTTGGCTGTTTCAGTGTATAAATAATGGAAGCACAGCTTATATAAAGTGATTCTTTTTTTTTGCCGTTTCTGGGATTAAAACCCTCCGCTCACTGTCACAGAGCTGTGATCTGATGTGTGCCGGCGTGTCTGCTTACGGAACGGCACTGATTACCGACAGTAAACAAAGACTTCACGTCCAGATGTTTGGGTTTTGATGCAGTATTTTTCCATTGTTGTGTCTTTCACACAAGACTCCGCAGTGTAATTAGAATGTCTTTGATGGTGATCTCAGGTCATTTTTATCAGCAGTCCTCTCAGCAACTGATGACTGATAGATGCAAAATCCTAAAACCATGTGATCAGTCTAATTACTTGGTTCATTTTTATTCACTAATTTGTAAAAGTCTGACACAAGCACTGAACCAGAGGCCAAAGGTTGACAAAGTCAGCGAGGCAGCAAATGGCCAGTAGTACTGCATTGTTTTGTACCATATTGTATTATATCATATTGTGTTGTTTTATATTTTATTGCAGTGATCATCAAATGGCCAGTTGGTGGGTGGAAGTGAGGAGAAGGTGGGGACTGGGAGAGATTTGCTGAAGAATAAAAAACAATGTAAAAAGGAAAAATAAAAATCCATTATACTTAAAATATTGTGCATTTATTTCCTATTTTAAACCTATCAAAAAACCCAATAACTGAGATAGTAAAAATAGGACAAATGAATCAATATTGTAATGTTTAATTTACCAGTTTATGTAAGGGTTTCACTGACTCTTCTTGAGACTTTTTCAGTCTGACAACTTTTTTTATAATGAATAACTCAAACTGGGACATAAAACCTCAAACTCTTAAGGCTGTTTATGTCCCACTGGTTCTTGTTTAAAAAGGTAATATGGTGGAGATAAAATGCTCTGTATTTTATTTAATACTATATTGTCACTTGAGGTGCTTGAATTTGTGCGCTGGGGATGTCAAACACACACTCCCAACACTTTGCCAACAACTTTTAGTGAATTTGTTGAAATATTACGTGCAATACTTTGTAACGTTTGATAACATTCCTGCACAGTGACTCGGGTAAAAATCACGACCAAACAAATAAAACAAGTGGAAATTATTTCAGTTAACATAAAAATAAAAATAAAAGAACTTATGGTTAATGCCACCAGTGCGTGACAACGTAAAAATGGATCTAAACAAACAAAACAGACAGAACTTTTAGTTAAAACTTAATGCAGTTTTTAAATGTCTAGGAAAGAAAAAAAGTCACTGCTCCTATAAAAAACCTCACTTGTGCTCAGGGGTGGAAATTAGCACCCGCCACCGGCCAAATGTGGGTAAATATTTGAAGTGGCGGGTGAATTTAATCAACACACACGCCACTGTGGCGGGTTGGCAATTTGAACAGAAAAGGTGTTATTTGTCCTCTTGACATATAGGGGGCAGTAATGTGCTCGAGTTGCTGCTGTTACGTCGAG
>NC_051438.1:13185373-13208264 GCF_001649575.2 Kryptolebias marmoratus | reverse complement strand
TTGGTAAATTATTTTTGTCCCATGTTTTAGAGGGGGAACCGATTATTTCAGACGGCTGAAATATTTGGTTCCCCCCCTGGTAACTTTTGCAATTTGCAGTTGCACCACAACTGCTTCCACTCACCTCGATCATCATCATCATCATATGAAATAACTTTTTGTCACAACATAAAATAGTGGCTGGTAAAATATTTGAGTGGCTGGTAAAAAATATTTTAATTTCCACCCCTGTTTGTGCTGAAAAACAACAAATGTTGTGATTAAAGCTAAAATACATGTTTGATTAAAGGGGAGGAATTACATTTTTACTTTGACATTAAACTTTTCACAAACAATATTATTATATTATTTTTTACATCACCATACTGTATCATGTATTCTTCCACTGCGTTGTGTTGTATCATACTTTATTGTGACACATCATAATATATTGCATTGTATCATACAGTAACCAGTTTTATATAGTTGCCATTGACGCCTACACAGCACGCAAGTATTTTCCTCAAGGATAAAAAAAAAGTGCTGATTTCTATTTATGGTGGGTATAACCAGTGACATAAGTGCATGCATGCTGGACATTTACGAGAATAACATCTATCACAGAGAGCAGAGAGTGGTGTCCATCCGGCGAGGACGAGGCAGAAATAGTGTGGGAGAGGAAGAGGCAGGAGGACAGGGAGCCTGTTGGTGCTCTCAGCCTGCAGATAGGCACCAAGGAGACGCTCCCAAATAGAAAGTGACTTTGATTTCTCACCTCATTTCACTCTCAGCTGTCAGATAGGTTTCTGCTCAGATGACATCTCCTTCACAACGCCGCGCAAAAATGTGGAACGGTTCAGAAATGAGGCAGCTGCTGCCCTACATGCCAGCCGCTCTCGGTGACATCATCACCTCTGCCGCTCTCCCGTGGCTCACAGCAGCGTCAACAACAACAACAACAACAACAAAACTTAAGGCGCAGCTATGGAAATGATGCGCTGCATCTTCCTCGATGCCTCCCCCTATTGTTCCCCAACGTTGTTTTGTGTGTGTGTGTGTGTGAGTGTGTAAAAGTGTGTGTTTGCCATCCCTGCTGAGAGCAGTTGTGACCTATTTACCTCTGATGTGTCAACATCCAAGTTATACCTGAGCAGACGGTAAATCACAGCTGTCTGCTTTTTAAAGTTTTAACAGAAGTGCTTCATTTCACCACAATCCTGCCTGACAAAAACAAAAAAAGACATTTTTGACTCTTTTTGATGTGGCTTTAATAAATTACAATGGGTTGCTGTATTTTCTGGGTTTTTTCCATCGTGTTTTCTAAAATTAGGTCTCTCTTTCTTTATCCAAAGTTGCTGTAAAATGAAAAAAAGCCGTGTACCAAACTAATATCTTCATAAACTAAGCCGATTATGTCTGAATTACGGCTTAATAATAAATAAATGAAATAACGTCCAATGAAACCGGTTTTCAGATTTGCTCATCTGAACATTTTAGATGAACTGAGGGATTTTCTTTTCTTTGCGGGATGCGAAAATGTGAGTTTATTTATGGGTAAATCTGCTGCCAAATAAATAAATAAGGAACAAACCAATTGGATTAGATGAAAAATGCAGCGCTCATGAAAAGTTAATATTCAGAGATGCATGGATTTCACAGGTCAGTGGCAGCCTTTTTTATTTATTTATTTATTTTTAAACGGTTAATGTTTTACATTTTATGACTCCAATTAAAAGAAATAGGCATTAATAATCATCAGTAAACAGATTTTTAGACCTTATTGTCTTCAAGTCGATCATCAAGTGAGTTTTTACACCTGGAAGATTGTTCTTAAAAATGACACATTCATTATTCATTATTTACAGAGCTGTCAAAACCAAAAACACAGGAGTGGCTTTCTTAGTTCTGTAATAGGGATGCTTGTACATCTTCATATTTGATGTATTATGAGAGTACCGGTTGCTTCAAAGTGGGTTTTTTTTTGCCATGATGGTGTCAGCTGAACCCGCCTCTTTTGTGAAACGATGAAAAACAACCGTAATAAATGTCTGTTTCCGGCTAAACCCAAAGCTCCTGAGCAGTCTGAGCGCATGCAATAAATAAGATATGTGTCTCGTTCCGTAACTTCATCCTGTCTCCACTCTTGATAGCGTTCTCATCCTGAATCCCAGGGGGGGCTCCACGGGATTGGGGGAGTACAACCCAAGTCGCTGACAGGCCGCCTGGTAAGGAGGATAAACTAGCTCAAACTACAGTCGCTGGTCATGGATTTTTTTTTTTCTTTTTTTCTGAGCCATCAGGGACGGCTCTGCAACAGTATCTACTGAGGTCGTCTAGTGAGAAGATATCAGAGTCATGTCTGTGATGGGCCGGCTCGGGCTGTGTAAGAGACACCAGAGAAGTGCCACTGTCCTTGTGAGGTATTATGTGTGGAATATTGACGCTAGAACAATCTGCTTGTGGCCGTTGGATCTCAGGTCATTTTCAAACCTGTTAGCAGTCGCCCCCGTTAGTGTCAGGAGGCTTCCGTACCACCTGCTTAGCTTGTTCTCTGACCAGATTTGCTCCATTTGGCGAGAAATGCTATCCGAATGAGGCAGCTGGGTACTGGTAACTACTCTCCAATGTTTCATCAACAGGGATTCATGTGTTATTCATTTGCCTGGAATGCTGGCCGGTGGCCACGTAACGACTGGTAATCATTTTAGTTGAGGTTTAGATTTTTCTGCCAGTTTGGGTGTTCTCAGATAACCCAAAGCAAAGTACGAAACTTTGGTTTCAAACCATGTGAATAACCCAGTCGAACCAAAGTCCTCAGGAACTATGGCTGGCTTATAATCAAATTATTATCACTCCAAAATTCCTGTGGAGTTGGAAAAGCATAATAAAACTCTGTTCAATAATTCACATGGCAAATATTATATTACAGATCTTGTTTATAAAATCACCAGGCTGCCACCCATCAGCGAGCAGTTTTTTTTTTTTGCCCCAGAGCAAGTCTGGCTGCTCTTTTGGCTGCAGAAGTCAGAAAGGGCTGGCAGCCACAATATTAAAAAGGGAAAGCCACTTGCTGCTTCTGCAATATAAGTGTAAATATGGGTACCTTAGAACAGCTGGGTTATGAATAATGCAAGCAGACTGCCCTTGAGATTCTCGGGAAAGGAAACATTGAAAAACTGAAAGAAAGTTAACATCTTGCTGTATTTTCTTTTCCCACACACTTAGCCAGAAGACATTAAGCAGGCAGCTCTATATGTTGGTAAAGGCTTCAGGCCTTTTTTAGCTTGACGTGTTTATTTTGTCTCCGTTTTCTTGAGAAATGCGTCAGAAATGCGGCTGGAGTGGAATACGTTGTGACAACGGACGAGCAGCTGATGCACCAGCCTTCCCGGCTAATTCCGAGAATAGAAAAAGGAGTCGGGCAATCTGAGGCCTGAGACGGTGCAAACTCCACAGCGAAGGCTGCAGATCCTGTTTTCTTTTTCATTTACGACATTGCTCATGTTGCGGTTTTTCCCATCAACCTATGACTCGGTTCTGAACGAAAGTCTGTCGGTGAGTGAGATGCAGTGCAGTCAGCTGACTCGTTAAACAGCGGTTTTGTCAATGAGACTGGACTGAAACGTAAAGACAAGAAGAGTAAAGATAACCTCTGATAAGTTAAAACCAGCAGCTGCTGACCGACTGAGGCTTCAGACCTGTTTCAGGATCAGTAAAGACGTATCTGTGATTTTAAGTAGCTTCACACCGCCGATGTGTCACGATTAAACAGCTCACCTGTTCCCAAGCCAGTGCCAGATGTTTTAGATGCTAATGTCAATGAGAAGAGGCGGCTAATCAATTAAACCCATGTCAAATATTCACCGCTGCTGTGTTCTCACTTCTCTTTAATCGGTCTCATTTATGTCTGCCTCCTCGCTCAATCTGTTAGCACTCAGAGCATGTGGCGGGGATTACGCTCAGCTATCACCACACCAAGTTGTGGCTCAATATCAGCGAAACTGATAGGTACAGTTAATTAGCTGTGACGGCCATCTTGAACCAGGTGGATTTCAGAATTCACTAACACATATACAAATAAACACCTTCCCATAATATGACTTTCAAACATGATTGAGGTAATTAACACACACTTTTTTAGCTTTTATTAAAACAAAACTACATAGAAACCAGTGTAAGAGTCACTTCCATGACTGGATCAATAAAGAACCTGTGGGCCAAACAAAGTGGAACCTCCCAAAAATTCTCAGAAAAGTTTAGTATATTTATTTCCACTAACAGGCCCGTAAAACTGTATTTTATACATGTTATTAGAGAGCCTGGTTGGGTGTCACATGTCACATAAAGTGTCCTCCATCTGTCCTCCTAAATACTAGTTCAGGAAAGGGGGAAAACAACTGGAGGCAAAATTAAAAGTAAAATCCAACTTAAAGCCCCTCCAAAAAAAGATTGATTTCTATATGTACCTAATAAAACCTTTGTGAGCTTAGATTTTATTCTTTTTTCAGTGAAAAAAGTGGCAACGTGAATAGTTTTGAGGAAAATGAAGAAACAAAAAACAATAGTAATATTCTGGCAGCTGGGTTATTATTAAAAATAAAGTTAAAATAATAGCTGTGCTGTAAAAATATTAACATTGAAGTTTTTAATTTAATGTTGCATGTGATGTAGTGTCTTTTTTAAAAAAAATGTTTTAATGGAATAGAATTACTGTCAGGAATGATGGAGACGGAGGCGAACCCAGAACGCAGACTCATTGTACGGGAACGGAAACTAATTTATTAAACTAAATAAACAAAATGAAAACAAACAGCTGATGTGGCAGCAAAACAAAAAGACAAACGGAGCATAAGCACAGAGTAACGGAACCATGAAGAGACGGAAAGACAATAGGCAAACCTTAGACAATGAACCAGCGACTAGTGGGAGAAATGACCGGGTATTTGAGTACTGAGGATAACGAGGTGAGTGGGAACAGGTGGAGTGATTACCGAGTCGGGACGGTTGTAGATGGGCGTGGTTAACAGGCAAGTGAGTGACTGGGGAAGGGTGAAATGCAACATGAACATGAGACAACAAAAAGCAGAATACAACAGAATCGAAACAAAACCCCAAACCAAAGAATAAAAATAAAACATAAACAAAACCCATAGAAAAACCAAATCACCACAATTACAAATATATGATTAAAACGTATTATGAAAAAATTAGAGCTGAAATTACAGAAAATCTCTGTTTATTGTTTTAATTTTAAATTGAAGGCTGTACAAATCTAACCAGGATTTACTATAAAACCACAAAACAAACCATCACCAATAAAAAACAGATATACCACAGTAAGAACAATAAAAACACGGTAAAACTGGTAAGAGGGTTTAAATTGACAAAAAATCCATCCATTTATTGAATTTCTGAACCCACTGGATCGAGATCAGGGCCACATAGAGCCGACGTCGGGAGAGAGACGGAGTTCATCCTGCACAGGTCACCACTTCATCAGAGCTACATGATAACAAACAAACACACACACACACCTGGGGTCAATTTCAAATCTCCAGGTAACCTAACATGTACGTTTTTGGACTGTCAGAGGAAACTGGAGGTAAAGGCACATTCACAAAGAAAACATGTGAGCTCCACACAGACAGACCCCCTCAGAGATCTGAACCTGAGTCTTCTTGCTCTGGGACAACAGTACAAACCAACTCCACCACCGTTCAGTTAATTATGGCTACTTAAAACTTTAAAAACGTTTTTACAGCTAACAAACATTTAAAGTTGATGAAAATACATATTTGTTGTGAAAATGTCACCAATAAGTCTAGCAATCAACAATATAGAAAACTGGTGTAAAATGTCACACATGATTTCCTCTGGTGTCATCGAATTTTAGATTTGCACACAAGGGATTAAACTTGAATTTATTTATTCATCGTCAAATAAATAATAAGTTAGTAAAGTTACTGTAAATGTGTAAAATATCACATTTTGAAACTTTTTATTAGTTCTGCTGCTGGACCCACTTCCTCTTTTTTAATTTTCCTGTCATCACTTTACATCATGGCTCACGCAGTCAGTCCGTTTATTCAAAGGATGTGATGTAAAAATAGTCCTTTGGGGGGGAAAAAAACAAACTTTTCTCAGGTTCTTATTGAGTCTTGCTATATTTTAATCAGCAAGTTGTGTTTTCGTACATCTGCGCTTTGCAGAAAATTGAATTTCTCCACACTTGTGACTATACCTCCTATTACCCGTACAAAATACGCAAGGCAAGAGTAAGCTAAATGATACAAAGCAGGGTCCCAAAATCTAATTTACGAAAAATGTTTTAGCTGCTTGTATACGTTTTGGCTGCAAATCTAATTTTTCAAGACAACCTGAAATGTAACATCCCAGCTGACACGTCTGAATGCAAAGTCGAGTGATTATAGCAGAAATCATGCTTGAGTGAGCTTATCAATCAGCTCTGTGTGTTTGCCAAAACATTCATATATTAAGGCCTGCTGAGCCTAATGAACATCCTGCTCCCATTGATGATCCCATTGTTGTGCGGGGAAATTTACATAATCGCTACTTTACGCAGATTAAATTTACCTCCATTTAAAAAAGAAAAATCCCCCTTCTTCCTCTTCACTTCAGCTGAGGTAGTAATATCGCCTCATATCCATGTTTGTATGTCGAAATGCAGTTTTTTCTTTTAATCAGCTCCTTTTTCTTTTTTTTTAAACACACTGCACGCAGCGAACTACAAAGCCTGTCCCCCCCCCCCTTTCCTCTTATTAACCACTTTCTACTCCCTGTGTACCATCATCATTATTTCTCACAATATTTTTTGCTGAGACAGGGACTTGCAGAGAGTGTTTTTATGTCTGTGGGTGAGGAGGAGGAGGAGGAGGAGAGGGGGGAGTGAGGGTGGGTGAGGAGGAAGGAAACAGGGAGATAATAGTTTGAAGGCTGTGTTAGTGGTAGGCAGGCTTCAGAAAACATCAGGGCAGCATTTGGAGATAAAAACAGGTATACCATCCTATCATGTCCTCAGAGCAACCGTGCTTTGATATGTTCTAAAATAATCCATTGATGTCTCTGACAGCACTTTCCCCTTTTTTCTTCCCTTCTGTAATGACAGCACGCTCTATGAATGTTAAAGCACAACAGCTCCAGCTCTGCTAAATTTCACTGATGTTATAAAGTCTCAATTTGCTCTAAAATATCAATCCGGAAGAGGAAATGAATTCCCCCGATCAACAGACTAATAGAGACAGTTTAGGAAGTCAGGGGACAGTCGGACCTTTCTTGCTTCGGAATAAACTGTGGCCCCTGCAAAGGGTTTTTAACCCTGGAAGAAAGGAGATTTATCTCAGTGTTAACGCTCTGCGCCACTTAACAGTGCACCTGTGAGATTAGCAGCTCGCTTAAATGTGCGTTTACATTTTTTCTTTTCTTTTTTTGAACCAGCGACTGGAGATTTCTGAGCATCTCACAGAAAAAAAGCTGTGGATGCGCGTCAGACTGGAAAAGGTTACACGAGCGCCTCTGAAGAGAAATGTGAGCAAGAGAGGAGCTACAAAAAAAAGAGCTACATCTATGGAAAGCTGAGATCAAAATGACTTGTTTTCTTCTTTCAGTCAGAATATTTTACGAAAATAAAATAAAACACACCGTTCCAGCATAAGAACATGATAGATTTTAAAGCAAAATACCAGAACGGCTGCAAGTGAAAAGGATGTAGATCATGCAATCATGCAAGAAGACACTAAATGGACAAATCCTTCTACCAAATGGGTGGAGAAAAAGTGGGGTTCTGTGGGAAGGTTAGGAACAAATAATATCTTACCTGCTGTAGATAGCTCTTTGATCGACCTCAGTTTGGAGAAACAGAGTTCAATTCTGATAGATTGGGCGGGGCCAAGAGCATTCTCAAGACTTTCACAGCGTGTCAGACAAACACCAGTTTATAAGCCTTTTTGTTGCTGTTAATTCTACAGTACACACCTATATACCTAGAACTCTGTGGTAATCTGGAAGCACAAATCGTGGCAGCAGCAGGAAAAGTTATATTTCTGCTGGAATAACGACATAATGCTAAATGTGTGAGTCGATTATCAGGGGAAATTCTAAGAGTTCTGAAACAAAACAACTGGACATCTCTTCTGCTGGTTAAAGATATTTTGTTCGTCACCTGAAAAGCTTCAGTGTTATATAGTTTTGTAAAATGGTGCTATAACACTGGCCCCACTTGGACTAGCTGTTAGCTCATCAATAAGATCAGAATTCAACTCTGTCTCCAAACCTCCAAGAGCTATCTACAACAGGTAAGATATTAACTGTTCACATTCTTTCCACAGAGCTCCATGTTTAAAGATCTGAACTATCCCTTTAACACAAAACCATTGCTGTAACAGAACTTTATTTAGCAGTTCATGTTTGTATTTATGTTTGACATCTTGTGTATTTCAAAGTTGTAAAGACTTACAGGGACATTTTATAAAATTAAATCTGATTTCACTCACTAATGTGTTAATACATTTTTTCTGGTGTTTTCTCGTTTTATGTCGTTAATTCACTTTTTTAATTAAGCCCTTTTAATACCAAAATTATCTTGCATTTCTACATTTTTCAAAGTGTAAAACTTGTTTACTGGATTTTCTCATTTTACATGTACTCATTTTTCTTTGTATGTGCTTTTTGTTAAAAAATGTATTTATTTTAATTCATTTTGCACTTGGCTTTCTGGGTCAATGAGCAAAGTGCACACCGGCCGTGAAACAAAACACGCACGGCACGTTAAATGTAGAGAATTTTATGAAGAATTCCAAACAAGATGGGAAATCATGAGTAAATCTGCCCGGGCATAAAAAAAACGGGCAGGTTATGTGAATTTTGTCAGGTAGTGTTTAAGGTCAACACGTAACGATGAATGAGAAAACACTTAAAAGATGTTTTTTTTTTTTTATGTGAAACATACAAAAATATTTCCAGGTCTTTTAAGGCTTCTGTCAGTCCACTCATGTTGTCTCTCAGTCTATCGTCCATAAAACCCTAAACCCACCGGACACTCACAAACACACGGACTCGCAGGATGCGCTGGTTGTTTTTCACACATTCACAGCTGAATAGGGACCCATTTGCCAATTCCTGATTAATTTGTTTGTTCCTTTTACTCAAACACATGAAAAATTCAATTAATTTCGCAAAGTGGAACAATACTGGGCCTAATCAGAATAAATGAATTCACAAAAGCGTATCATTGGTATTTATTACAAAAACACATTTCTCCATTTGCTCTCATGCGTTGGAATATCTGCTGGCTGACCCGTTCTCATACTAATTTAAGCTCAGCTCAGCCTTTCAGCTGGCGGATTACGTACAATTCAAAATGCACAACACGAGCCTGGGTGCATCTGTGCTTCACCTTTGATGGCACGTTTAGAAAAGTCATGTTATCTTCAGGGTAACTGTGTTTTTATCAAGAAGACATATCTTAACAGCAGTTAACAGCTAGAAAAAAGGAGGACAAACATGCTTTATACATATGAACATGATGGTTCAAGAGTTGTTATGTTTTTAGCAATCTGTTACCTTCTTTTTCTGCTTTCCTTGACTGATGAGTTTAAGTTGTGACACAAAACTTCTGGGTTGTTTTATTAACACAGTTGCTAGGTTAATGGTTTGGTTGGTTATTGGCTCATTTGATGATGAGCTGTCAGATCTTTACAGTCTGCTGTTTAAGCCAGAGGTTGACCAAATCTGGCCTGACTGGACCTCAGATGTAATAAGTAAAGGTAAGATGGTAAAAAAAACAACAACTTTTAAGAAGATATTTAATCTGGCTGGATTTGTTAATAGCTTTAGTTTGTACTAGACAGTGAGTTTGGGCTCCTGAAATAACATTAGTGATTTCAAGCGGTTGGCGCATGTTGTATTTATCTAATAACCCAGATGTCGGGCTCTTTTTAACTCAGTTTTTCAGTAGCTGTAATTCAAGAAATTAATCGCTTTACCCCAAATTTGGGTGGAAAACTGAACCCAGTATGCTGGGTTAAACCGATTACCCAACCGTGCTGAGTTAAAACCACCCAGGGTTGGCTCGGTCTGGATTTGACCCAAGGGTTAGGGTTGTTTTTAACCCAGCTTTGTGTGCATTTTTTTGTATGGCAACACCTAATATTTATATGGTCTTTACTTGATACTTACCTGGTATGTATTTGGTACTTACCTTATATGTACCTAGTGTGTAGCAGGTGCATACTTGGCACTTATTGAGTACATAACAGGTACTAACTGGATACACACCAGGTAAGTACGAGGTACGTACCCTTTTAGTATTGGGTACATACCCTGTGAGTTCTGTATATGTACCAGGTAAGTACGAGGCGGAATTATGTATTTCTACCATTTTTCCATTTTATACCTTAATTTATTCTACATCCAGCTGTCATCAAACCTGAACAAAGCTGGATCTTTGTTTTGTGGAGATTTGTAGAGATTGTCATTATTGTTTTTAGCATGCATACTCTCTGCTTTCTTTAGTTCTTTGCTATATTCTCATAGTTTCTTAAAGTTTAGTTTCAGTATCATAATTTATCAGATTTCTGCCAAAATGTTCAATACCTTTGGTTCTGCTTAATAAAAGTTTATCTGTTGGAGCCCTCGTCCAGAGCACCTCAGGACAGCTTCAATAAATTAATGAACTAAAAAAAAAGCTTTTTGAGAGAACAAAAAGATCCTAATTTGTGCAAAGTAAAAGGCTGATAAAAAAATAGTTTTAGCTCATGGTGTAATTTCTGCTCTCACACAAGGGTGTACAAAACCTTTAAACACTGTTCTCTTTTTTTCATACTTTTTTTTTCAAAGAGTCAGACTTTCTTGTAATATTTATTGTGATCTTAGACTTTTTAAAGCGCTGTTAAAGGTTTTCTTTGGATTTTGTCTCCTGAATAAGGCAGCATTTTTTTTTAATTCCACCTTTATTTAAACAGGTAATGTCACTGAGACATGAGATCTTGTTCTCAAGAGAGACCTGTTTTAAGTAAACATAGAAGAATATAGTTGCACACAAACTATCAATAGAGAACATACTGCAAGTGTGTAATAGTATCACAAAAACATAGCCGAATACTTAAAACAGGCACAAGTTTTTTTTACAGCATTAGGATAAGTTTAAATCTCTTAATGAAACAGTGTCCAATATTTTTAGAAAAGTAGCAGGTGCATTTATCTAAACAGTGTCTCCATGGTCAAGAAGAGGCAAAAAGGTGGCAGCAACAATATGTTTTCTCAGTTTACTGAAAAATATGATTTTATGTCTGTAAAGCTTATCATTCAGTGCTAAAAAACTGAGAAAAGTGAAGGACAAAAGGCTAAGTGTCAGGCCTAAAAAAGAGCACTATCTCTGGTAAATAAATGGTATCTGAAAGTTATTTCTTTGAGACATAAGCAAAAATCCAGCAAATACCTGAAGCAGGACCTGAGAAATGTATCCTTTAGTTGGTCATTTCCTTTATGATAGCTTTTTCTCTAATTTCTCTTTTGGAATCAAAATGTTGGTGGTAAAAAAATACTAATTTATGTGTGAAACTGTTTTACTTTTGTTCATTTTTTTAGATGAAGCTAAAGAAATTGGAACAAACTGTCATTATGACAAACTGCTAACAATGAAAGTGACTAGTTAGAGAGTATTTTTGCTGGTTACTAGCTGAAGCTCCAAAACACAATTGGAAATTGGTTCTTTGCTGTTGTCTGTTGTGTGTAACAAGGATTTCCTTTTTATGTCTGGATTTAAGAGGTCAGAGTAAAAGTGGTCGAAAAAAAGAAAAAAATATTTCTTTTAAAATGATCAGATATACCTGACAGGAGACGAGTAAAAAAGGGAACAAAATTACAAGAAAGTCTGGCTGCTTTGAAGTAAAATCTCTTTTTTTTAAACCTAGATGACTCATGACGTTTGCACAGCACAGCACATTAAAGATGCTCTATAATTCCCTACATAAAGCAAAATATTGTGCGTCGAGTGTTCATCGCTGTAATTTACAGCAAAAACTCTTTGAATAATTAAATAACTGAGATGTAGATGCTGAATAGCAGCAATTTAGTGCCAGCTCTCTGTGTTTGTGCTGTTTAAACTGAGGATTTACCAGCAGCTTTTCTTTTTGTGATATTGCAATAGGTTACAAGCTGCAGCTTATTATTTACGTATTTATTTATGATCATTTAAATTTATTTTTGGAGATAAGCGTGAATGTTAAAGCTATTAATGTAAAGCACTTTATATACTGTAGCCTCTTTAAAAACACGTTTTCAGCTGTTTGTAAGTCCATAAGGTTTTCTTGAGATTTATTCTAAACAATAAAGCATCTTAAGGTCGTAGCATTGTCATTATTGCATTGTGAAGTCCTGTCTTGGCGTGTTTTAACTCAGTCAGCTCCGGCTCAAGCAGCCCCGCGTCACGATTACAGACTGAGATCGACTTGTTTTGCCTTCGCCTTTCCTGCTCTATAGACCCGCTGAGACTTGCCTTGCAGTGCCATCAGTAACTTATACAACAGAGCATGTCAACTCGCAAGTGACTGCCACAAATATCAGACAACCCGGATGAGACACTTTATCATATTTCATTGCTTTTCAAACGTATTCCTAGACAAGGGCAATGTGATTTATTATTTATGCTCCCAAAGCCACCTTATCCTTCTGCGCCAATAGGCAAACTAAAAATAAACATTTAATTTCGGACTTCTAAGCACAGATATGGATGCTTTGTGCTCTGTCCAGTTTGTCATCTTAGACCTGATGTCCTGTGACATAAATTCAAGGGATTATTTGATGATAAATCAGATAAAAGCTTCTACACTGAGTCTGATTAGGAACTGTTGCTCTGTCCTTTCTCCCTCCAGAGGAAAACTATGCGTTTTTGTATCCAAAACAAGTTATATTTATACATTTTGAAGCTCAATCACAAAGTAAAGAAAGATTCATTTCTATGGGCTTTGGATCAGAGGATAATAGAAGGTGACCAGTCTGTGATTTTTGTTTCTTAACCCAGCGCATCTACAAGACCCAAAAAAGCCAGCAGGAGCCCCAATTACAGGACAAGGTTACCTTGCTGGGGTGCTTATCACAGAGAAATTGGCCTTCTAGGACAAAGCAATTCAGAATTTTATTATCATTCAAATTAGAACATATAGAGGGGCTTCTATCCGATTGGTGAAATAATGGGAGTCATTTATCTAGGTCTCACCGACCTTTCATTTCCCATTCATGTCTTATTAGCAGAGCATACATCATCATCCTGCCATAATTAAAAAGAGAAAATCAAATTGATTGTGGGGGGAAAAAAGGCGCATGCAGGTAAAGACTGAATAGAGCTGTGTGTTCTTTGCTGCTTTTGTTTCTGGAGAGAGCTTTAGCTGGCCTGTTCGGTGTTGATTTTCTTTTGTTATTAGGCTTCTTGGTCACATTGAGGCCCAGGAGGGACACAAACAAGAGCTCATAGGCATTTATCAGCTCTGGGTGAGCCCTTTCCATAATCAGAACAAAAGCGTATTAGAGCTCCGGTGATTAATGCACCATGGGATGAAAAAAAAAAAGTTTCCCACAAATATTAGCCTTCATAATGGCTTAATGAAAAGCGAAAATGAAAGTATTGTAGTCTAATGGCTGGGTTGAGATGAGATTTATGATGAAAAGGAAGTATTTTTTGAAGTTCAGAAATTTTCCTTTTAACTTTGAGCTGCGTATTAAAGCTGTAATGCAAGACACATGACAGGATTATGAAGGGAAAGCAATAGAAAAGTGGACCTTAGGATGCCAAAAATACATCTTGCCCTGGACCAGGTTACTAACCGGGTCTTTCAAAGAACTATTAGGAGTCCAGTTGGGTCTTCCACAGCTGGAGAGCCAACTCAGAGCCACGTTGTTATGTCCAATTAAATATCTGTTCTGGGAAAAAATGTCATCCTCCCTCAGATGTATTTGTATCCCTACAAATCACAGGGTTTGTCTCATTATTCCTGCGAACCACATTCTTGAAGTAATGTTCTGTCAGATAGTTATCAGCAGTTATTACTTTATCAGCCGTGACATCAGTCATAGATTACATATCGTATGGAGAAAAAGGCAGAAGTCTTTGTCCATAGGCTAATGTCTAGGCAAATGCAGGTCCACTGTTTAATGTTTTTCAAGCTCGTTCTCAAAAACGACACACTAGTGTGAAAGAACGCTACATTATCTAATATTTAACCTCTAAACCTTTGCATGACACCGTTTAAACAGTGTTTAGTTTAATTTGTTGCTATTTTCTCAACCAAACGACATTGCAAATGTATGTATGCTGAACAAAAATAGATTATGTTTATGCTGCTGTGGCTGCAAGTGTATTAGTTTTTGAGAAAAAAAGTTGTTTTATATGTTGAAGCCTGAAAAACCCAAAACAACTAAATGGGTTTTATCTCATTTGGTTAGCCTTTAGCCTAGCCTGGATGAAGACTTTTGCCTTTTTTAAATCTATGACTAATGTCACGGCTGATAAGTTACTAACTCCTGATAACTTAAGAAATGACTATCCCTTTAATATCACCAGTGGGTGCTCCGGGGAACAGGGATGACCTCCACCAACATATCCGTTTACATCAACCGTTGCTGTTTGTGAACACTCTGCCGACCGGCAATTCTGATCTCCGACCGTGTTTGCAAACGCTGCTGTGAACAGGAGTCACACGTGGCATTTCAAGCAGGATTCCTGAACACTGGGTGGTGGTATTAAAAGGGCCGAAAAAGTTTGTAAGTGCTGCCTCAAACTGTGTTTATGAATTCAGTCGAAAACGGCAAATTACATGACTGACGGTTTAAAATAAAACACACACACACACACAAAAAGGCAGGGGGAGTGAGCTCATGTTATTCCACAGCAAATCTGACATCTTATTCACGCTGAAGTGGAGTGCTTTGTTTTTAAAACAGGCAAGGTAAAAGCGAAACTAACTGCGCTTTTTTAAAAACATGGTGGTCACAACATTTAGATTGGTTGTTGGCCTCTGTCGGTCCCGCATCCAGCTCCTGACACAACGTCACCACAACACACCAGACTTTGCTCTGGCTCAGCAAAGAGTTGGTGCTGAGTTTGCAGGATTTTTTTTTTTTTTTGGGGGTGCCAGAGCTTATGGAGGTGGAATCAGAGCTGGTGCTAAGAGAATCTGTTTGGTGGAGAGAAAAAAAAACCAAAAACAAGATATGGCGACGAGCAAACAAACGACCTTTTCCAAAACAAGATCATTTAAAGATAGAAAAATCTTAATAACCCTGTCCATTTAACCATTTTTACATCTATGGATGATGCATTTAGTGGCAACAAATTAAAAAAAAAAGCAGTTCACAGCTCATCCAACAGCAGCTCAGTGAGCAAAACTCAAGTCGTGTTTCTCTTTCTGCCTCAATCGGAAGCCAGCGACTCATCGGGGCTCCATATTAGAGGAGCTAAACACGGTGAGTGTTCCCCCTCAAAGTGACCCTGATGAGGAATCTGTGGGAGATGCTCATATTTTATCTGCAAAAACGGGAGAAAAAAAAACTCTCCCCAAAGCACTCCTTAATGCTAATTGAATAGTAACGCAGTGCCTCCGGCATCTTGTTGTCAGCTCATTTGGGCCTCAATTTGTCTCAATCCTTCATACAATTCTCACATTTGGCACACTCTCAATGAACCGCTCCACGTGGCATTGAAATGTAATTTTATAAATCCCCGTGCTCCGCCGCAGCCTCTTTGGCAGATCTGTTTTTTACCAATTTCCCCCCTCTCTCGCAGTTCTTGTTCTGCAGTGGGATTTGTTCCTTAAACACACTGGTGAAATCAGCGCACCATCTTTTCTTTTCCATTTGATTTATGTGTCTGATTTGAAGCGCCAACCAGCGCAGAGATCCAGTAGTTTTGTGCTTGAAGTAACCTCACAGCTGAAACATATTTAAGTGCTATTCTTTGTCATGTTAAAAATGGATTCCTTGAGAAACATAACAAAGTCTCATCTCACTGCTGCACTAATAAAAATGATGGATAACTCAGGAGTCAGGGATGATGGGGGACAATTGGGTTTCCCCCACATTATGCAATTCAAACGGCGCTTGGAGAACAAGCCAAAAGTCTCTGACTCCTCCTGGCTTTTCTCCACCAGGCAGAGCTATAAAAGAAGCTAAAGCAGCCCCGCAAAACCCCGCCGAAACACATGTGGCTGCTTCTGTGTCACAGCTGTGTGATGAATTTTAAAAGCCGCAAGAGATGAATGGCACGGATGGCGACAACATCCCAGTTGGAAGAGATAAACAATGTCATTTTATTTATCTCAAAATAATGGATATCTCGAGGGTTCAGTGATTTATGCCATTTTCGCTCACTCTTCTGGTAGGTTTAGGAAACAAACTTTTTTGAACAGATTTTAATAGGAGACCACGGTTTGGTGTAAGATCCTTTTAAAAACCCTCCACAATCTGAGAAAGCGAGCGAGACGACAGGCTCCTTTGTCTGAGATACATTTATCCACTGCTGAGAAAAGTGAGATGACATGTACCTCTGGTTTCTATAAAACATTAAATGGCAACACTTTTCTCTGACACCTGAGCTGAACACAAAGGTCAATATGACTGATTTCTAAGAAGAAATGAACTGAAACTGCCACAACACTGTTTCGCTGCCAAGGCAAGAGGTTGAGTTGATGCTATGAAACTGCGACTACAGCTCTGCCTCTTTATCAGCGAGATTACACAGAACCTACCACGCTGAATGTCATTAAACCTAATGGAGAGGCAGAGCGTGACTAAAAGAAAACATTATTTTTTAAAGCTGATTCAGACTAATTAACTTAAATTCTTAAAAGGATGGGTTGAAATGAGCGTACCACGTTCATGAGAGGCATTGTTATTTTCCTGTGAACTTTGAACCATTTTGTTTTGAGCATCTTGAACTGAGTGCAGCTTATTCGGAAGACATTAAACAGTGTTATTTTGGGGAGGGAGCATCTGTAATCTGATGTTCAACGTTATGTTGTTGCACACACATGCATACCGATATTTCCTCCTGTTTTTGTTGGGAGTCATTATCATTGAAATTTAGGCCTTTTTATGCACTTTAAAGTTTGTGAAAAAAATTTTAAAAATCAAGCCCCTGCCTTAACTATCGAAAGGGAAATTTGTGCTGAGATGTGCACCCCACAGAAAACCCAGTCTGTCTGTCTGGCTGCCCCCTCCCCACCCCTCCTAGTTCCCTGCAAACCTCCAGAGGGAGGCGATCAGGAGGCCGATCAAATGCTTGACCCACCTCAGCTGACTCTGACCGTAGGTGAGGACTAGACCAGGGAATCAAGAACTTCCTCTTTCTTTTCAGATTCTTCTTCTCCACAACAGACCAGAGCAACCCCCTCATTACTGTGGACAGCCTGTCTCCATCCTGCCATTGCTCTCGAAACAAGACAACCAAATATCTGAACTCCTGTGTTCGAGGCAAAGGCTACCCCCCCACCCCACCCCACCCCCAATCCAGAGAGAGCATTCCACTTCATTGTGCTTTGAAAACAGCCTCAATAAATCTTAGCTTTAATGGGCTTTTCAGCTTGTATGTCAGATTTATTTTGCTTTGTGAAAACAAAAAACTTAGGAATATGTGAATGGCAGCAGATTTATTGTAAATTCATGAATTGCAAATTCATTTTTAGCATGTGAGAGCAGAAAGGTTCGGAGAGAAGCAGACACATGTAGATGGCACAGAGCAGATTACAAATGCTACACAGTGACGTAATCTGCTGATAAAAACAAGACATCATCTACCAACATTTACCAACTCTTATGGGCATGTTATGTTGGGCATGTGAATTTAGTTTTTCGGTGGTGAACCATAGGCACAAATGTAGTCAGTGTTAGGTCCTGTCCGTTCAAACTTTCTTCTCCTGTGTTTGCGCCTCTCATTCACCAGCATTTTCCGTGAATGAAAAAAATAATACTTTCCAAAACATCTTTTAAGCAGGGGACAGTTTAAAAAAGCATTTCTCAGGAAGTTCGAAAAATGACATCCTAACCCGCAACGCACATACAGGACCTCAGTAAATCTCTGATGCTCCAACAAAACGCAACAACAATGGAGCCATTTTTATCTACCTTTCCTTATCTGACTCAGGCTGTCCTGACTCTGTCACCGTTAAACTTGGACCACCTGAGGAAATAGCTGACGATAACATATAAAATGAAAAACGACAGGTGAACTTCTACAACACTGCCAAAGAGCCTCGGAGCAGGATGCACTACCTCAAATGTCTCATTGTTATCGCCCGCCACTATGAAAGATGGCCGATCATGTGACTGAGTGTGTGTCTGTTAGCAAAATATCTCATAAACCAGAGGATGGATTTTAATGAAACTCCCAGTAAGCAATCATTGGATTGACATCTACAGCTGGTTAGCGTTAGGAGTCAGCCTAGCTTGAGATGGGCACCACAGCAAGCAAACACCAAACTGACTAAAATGCAGTCAGTTTTCCAGATATGAAGCTAATGTTTAGTGTGGTAGTAGCTGAGAGGCTGCCCCAACTCATACTTTGAGTGCTAACAGATTGTGCAAGATAGTTGTTTAAACTTTTGGCTTCAATGAATGATTTAGTTTAGAAAAAGAAAATGATCTTTTTTTACAGCTTGTGATAATATTACGGTATTTACCACTTGATCTAACATTATCCAGCGTCTGTTTTGCTTACTTTTTTATGGTTTTGATGACCAGTTTACCTTCAGTATTGACACTGACCTTCAGATAAAAAATGTTCTAAATAACCGTGAGTTCATTAAATGTTTAATTCAGCGTTTGCACGAGGAAACACAAGAAAAAGCTGAAGTTATGAAGAAATCCCTCACTGGCTGGTACAGTATGCAGCTGCTCTGTCGAGCGCAGCACGTCGACTTTCATTTTCTAGCCTCCTGCCACCCGGTTGCCCCCCTTTGAATTCATTTGGCACCTCTGAAGTTCAGCTCCAGTCCAGCAGTCCCTCTCAGTGTGGGGTGACGGAACAGGTTAATTGCTGAGTTTTGACTGTCGTGCTGGAACAGATGATGGTGGAGAGGAACGTATGGAATTAGCACACAGATAACAGATTGCTATCTGCGGCTCGCAGCGGTCCGCCGTGGCACACTGGTGTCGGAGAGGGGAGGTTTTACTCACACAGGTACGTATGTAGCGACATAGAGCTACACACCACGGATGAGTAAAAATAATAGACGATCTCCTTCCCGCTGAACAAATCTTCTGCGTAAATTGTATATGTCAGTGAACTGCATCCATCTCATCTTGTGATCAAAATGAAACCAGCTGCCATATGAGATACTGGAATTTCACTTTGAAATATGACTCAAATCTTTAAGCCTGTACAACATGTGAAGGGGGGAATTTTGAGGCGTTAGAAAGTCAAACATTTATTCATATAAAACTTCAGGTTATTGTCACTCACCGCCATGAAATATGGGCGATCATGAAATTACCTGTGTGGGAACTTGGATCTGTTTGTCTGTCTGTTAGCAAAATATCTCATGAACCAGTGGACAGACTTGAATAAAAGTCTCTGAAAGTAATCACCGATTAAACGTCTACAGCCAATTAAATTTGGAAGTTAAACTGATTTAAGATGGCTGCTTCAGCTAATTGACCTTAGCAAACACATAAATGGCTGTAACTCAAGTCAGTTTTATAGATTCTGAGCCAAAATCTGATGTGGTAGTAGCTGAGAGTCCTCCCCAACATATTCCCTGGGCGCTAACAGATTGCACAGGAACTTTGCTTTCAACCTTGCTAAGAACCATTGGAGTTGGCCATGTCTGTCTGTTAGCAAAACATCTCAGGAACCAGTCAAAATATTTTCATGCAACTTTCAGAAAGTAATCGTTGGGTGTACTCCTATAACTGATAAACTTTTGGAGTTAACCTGATTTAAAATGGCCAAAACAACTAATCAACCTTGTCAAACACAACAATGGCTTTAAATCAATCAATTTTAAAGATATGAAGCCAAAATTATAGTGTTATAGTAGCTGTTACCCATCCCCAACACATGGTCTGAGCGCCAACAGATTACACAGAATCTTTGTTTAAAACTTTAACACGCAAGGATGCGGGCAGTATGCATTACATCAAGGAATTTTGCTTTCTTTCAGAAGCTGATTTTTTTGTGAAACTCTGTCTTACAAGTTGCCACATCCAAATGCCAACAGACACACATTCATCGCTTATTGCGCATTTCATAATAATTCTCTTTCCTTCAAAACTCTCCAAGACATAAAGGGCACCATATGGCGTTAGGCTAATGCACATCACTTAAGATAATAGTATTTGTTTTTGAAACAATCAGATTAATTGCCCTTGTATGATGGATCCTTTCTGCAGTGTACTCGTCAGACACAACGGTTTGGGTCTGTTGCTGGGTGGCAAAACTAAGAAAAGCGAATATTACTCGACATCACATCATCACAGGATTTGACTTTTTGTTGTTGTTGTTGTTGTTGTTCCCAGTGTCTGAGAGCCGTCTAAGTCCTCGTTATGTTTAGGGGTGTGAGTTATTGCCTGCCCTGAGCGCTGTAACTCACAGGACGCAGAACATAGAGCATTTATGGACCCTTCAGTAGGGTTGAGGCCCGCTTCTGGAGTGAGCAGGAGATGAAAGAAGAGCGGTATCTTTTATTGCAACGCCGCTGTGTGTTGCCTGAATTGAAAGATTTCCACTTCGGGAGATGATGATTTAAATAATTAAAGTCCCTCGCCACGCCGTTTCTGCAAACAGTTTCAAATAGGCAATGTTTCGTCTAGAAGAATTCGCCAAAATGAAGTGGATGGGCGGCATTAGGGGTCAACTCATTATCCCTACTAATGTGCTGTGAGATTGGTAGCTAATTGATATTGCATGCTAATTGATATTAGTGCTAGGCTCAGTTTCCAGCCTTTAAATACTGTCCACACAGATAAAATTAAGAGAAGCTGTGGAGTAAAACTCATTTGGTTTAATCTTCCCTCTTTTCACGCTTGTGTTTTGGCAATTTCCATTTGATATCCTGAGCTCCAGCAGAGAACATTCAACCACACAGAATTTAGAGATGGAGAATTTAGAGTTGCTCATGTTTGCACATGTGAGACTCTGCTAGGTAGTACAAAATGGGCACATTCTCAGGTTTTTTTTTTTCCTCCATGAAATAATACTTTTTCTCTCTTAAGGAAAGGAAGGATCCATATGTTGCTCTGCTGTTCTTTAGCAGATGTACATTCTCCTGGTTTTGGCTGACTCTCACAGTCATGGAACTGCCTGTGGCTGTGCGTGTTTGTCTTTTAGCCAAACAGCTCATGAACCAGAGGATGGATTTTAAAGGAACTCTCAGAAAGTAATTATTGAATGTTCAAATACAACTCGTTAACTTTTGGAGTCAACTTAATTCCACATGGTCACCTCAGCTAATCTAATTTAGCAATCACAAAAATGTATGAAATGTAATGTACCATATCTTTAACACAAAACTTTAACATTTTGTGGGACTGAACACCACCTCCATTGACAACAACGTTAACAGCCGTTTTACGGCAAAGTTTCTTCAACTTCAGTTGCGAGGAAACTTGTTAACAGTGAAAACTGTAGTTCTCACTAACTGTACTCCTGCTATCTAAAATGTAGCGTTAAAAAAGAAAACAAAACTGAAACGTTAACATGACAAAATGAGTGGAGTAGTTGTACCAGGAGACATTTAATGAGCAGGTAGTCCGTGGCCTGTGGCCAGCTGCTCATTTCACTATTGACATCCAGCTTAGCCCCGCTGACTGCACACCGAGGTTGTTATTTAGAGCGAGCCTGTAGGTTTTACATCCTCTACAAGTCGGAACAAAACTTTATCACTCTTAAAATGCAGCCTGACAGCAGACAACATTTAGCCACATGCAGCACGTTCTCGACTGCACAACTTTGGCTGAAACAGGTGACGGCATTACTTCTTTTTTTCCTAATGAAGGACCTAGAAATTTCATATAATTTTTCTTAATTTATTTAGTCACAACCTCTCTGATATACGATTCAAGTTTTACGCAATGTTTTTTTTTTTTTTTTACTTGGCCTTTCTGTTTCCAGGGGCAAACAGCTCCATTAACTTCCGTACGAGGCGGTAAATAAATGAAGCAGAACTTATCTACAGTAAATATTCCGCCTGCTCCGTCCTGTCCGTGAACGAGCTGTCAGTCTTCTCTTTTTATGGAGCAATGCCATCAGTTGTGAATTTGTTTTTCACTGTGTGAGAAAATGAATTTGTGATGTGAGAGAACTGTGTAAGTGCCAGACAGCCAGTCGAGGAGTGAGCTGCTGCAGTTCTATTTAAGGTGTTGCAGCTTCGCCAAATGTGGCTTTGCCACCAGTAAGAAAAGCTGAATTAAAGCATAAAAAAGTTGTATTATTATTATTATTATTATTATCATTATTACTATCACCTGCTGCTGAATGGTGAAGGCAGAGAATAATGTTTTTGTTTTTTTTTGCCTGCATCTATGTGTGTATGCATATGTTGGTCTGTCTGCTGCCAAGATCTCTCATGAACCACTTGACAGATTTTAATGAAGCTTACAGGGAATAATCATTGGATGTGCCTCCACAGCTGATTAACTTTTCAAACCAGTCCACTTTAAGATGGCTGCCACAGCCAGCTGACCTTACAAAACACAAAAAATGACTACAGTTGTAGGGATCTGGAGTTTTAGCCCCGCCTTGGGGCGGCTCCTCCAGCCTTTCCCTTCACAGGTGATCCAGATCCAGCTAATGAGAACTGCTACTACTTAAGCCTTCAGCTGAGACCAGACCTTCGCTGGAGCATCAAACCTACTGGGTTAGATTCTCAGCCACAGTCTCTAACCTAAATTGGTTATTTTGTTGACT
>NC_051438.1:13145779-13179928 GCF_001649575.2 Kryptolebias marmoratus | reverse complement strand
CGGCTGATATTAGGATTGTACCCGAGACTCACCCTGTCCCTTTTTGCTCCGCAGATCATTCCACGATTCCTCTCACTGTATATATTCAGGACACTTGTAAATAAACTGCACTTACCTTCAGCTGTTGTCTCTGTGTCTGGTTTTGGTCTCGTTCATGGACAAATTACCTTGTGTTCTTGACAACAGTTCAGTCCATTTTACAGATTTTGTTATCAAATTTGGTGCGGCTGTTGCTCAGTCATAAAAACAACCAGTTCTCCAAGCTCTACTCGTTGCGCAAAATCTGCTTTAAATCTTTTGCATTAATTGTTGGCAAAAACTGTCTGTCTGTTAGCAGAATGTCATTGAAACTTTCAGAAAGTAATGGTTAGATTCACAACTACAACTGATAACTTTCAGAGTTAATTCAATTCAAGATGGCCACCACAGCTAACTGACCTTAGCCAACTTACAAAAATGGCTATAGCTATAGCTTATTTACAAATACTGAGC
The DNA here is from genome assembly GCF_001649575.2 of Kryptolebias marmoratus. NCBI lineage: Eukaryota > Metazoa > Chordata > Actinopteri > Cyprinodontiformes > Rivulidae > Kryptolebias > Kryptolebias marmoratus. Next base: position 13,179,436 of record NC_051438.1, on the reverse strand, counting down.
CCAAATTCGACGTGGTAGTAGCTGAGAGTCACTCACAACACATACTCTAAGTGTGATCTCTGGAAACAGCTACAAGTCCATCATTTCTCAACATAAGATGATCTTAGTCTAAAAGGTGGGCGATATGCATTCCTTCAAGGAATTAAAAAATTAAACAGTTTATTACCTAGAATAATTCTGAACATGTTGAAAAAGTTTTATATGAAAAAATTCTTATGTTATTCTAAATTAAACCCATAAAGAATCTGTTTCTTTTTATCACTAGAGTTGTCAGCATGTTTGCTTTGAAAATAATACATCCCTGAACTGCAGTCTTGTTATTGTTCCTGCCCCCGTTGCGTTTCATCTGTTGCCATGTCAATAACACTTACACTCTTTCAATAAGTTTTTATTTTTTTGTCGTTGTTGTTGTTTTTTTTACCTTTTTAATGTAAAATTGAAACATGTTGGCAGAATCAAAAGGAAAACCAAAGCATTTCTGCATTTACATTGAGTTATTTAGTTTGCTTTAACACCTGAAGTGGTATCCAGTCGTCTCAGTTGAGCACAAGGACAATAAGAGAATAATTGTAATCAGTATTAAAGATTGTTGGATTGTCCAAACTTAAATTCTTGTGGTCAATGTTCACATTAAAATGAAATGAAAAGCTACATGCTAAGTTCTCAGAAAACTACCACTTTTTTCTTTCCTCTGATATTTTTCAATTGCAAACAAATGAAAGTTTAATTAAAAACCATTAAAGTGACCGTTCAGATTCTTTGAAGTGCGGTTCTGTGGAAAGGTTATGAATAATTAATCTCTTATCTGTTGCAGGTAGCTCTTTGAACAACATCAATTTGGAGAAATAGAGTTGAATTTTGACCAAACTGATGAGCCAACAGCTGGTCAGAGCAGAGCTAAGACCAAAGTGGATTGTTGCCGTCTTGTAACAGCTTCAGTCTCAAGTTTTTTTTCACGACAGTTTGTGCAAATGCTGTTTTCATTAACCTTCACACTGCTGTCAATTTCACATTTCGTGCCTATTATCAGGCATAAATAGCACTTCCAATGCAGCCTGGAGCTCCTCCATCAGAAATATCACAACAATCTTGCTGGAATATCTGAGTCATCGGAAACCTGATGGTGGTGGAAAGAATTGCTAAACAGCATTTGTCTAATCCACAGTGACGGTTTTGAGATTACAGTTATTTTAGGAAAACAATCCACTTTGTTTTCGGTCCCACTCAGACTAGCTGTTTGTCAAAAACAGCCAAATTAAAGAGGTCGAGCTTGTCCTTGATTAGTGAGGTAATTACATCCAATGTTTTACATCAGCTGATCTGTACATGTTGTGCTGCTGTGATACAGTACAGGTTGTATTTATTTAAAAGGGCTGTTCAGTGGTAACATTACATCACACCTGTAAACAGACTTGGGTTTGTTATTACTAGCTCTATGGTCTTGTAATGCCGCTTCTTTTTATGCTGAAAATAAAATCTATGTCGTCTATAATTGGACGCACAGGGTTCTCATAAATGTATGTAAATCCTCCGGGATATAATGAGAATGTGGGTTTGGTGGGGCGTTTGCAGTCGGATGTGATGGTCTAAACACGGCTAACAAGCTCTGTGTGGGGCTGCGTATCCCGAAGCCTCGAGTGTTTGCCAAGTGTGTTGTGAGACAAAGTGCCATACACTGAGCTTCCTCTGTTTCCATGGATACCACACCCGATTTGACATGAAGTCATGCATGTGGTGTCTGGCTTGTGCCTGTCAGATGAGCTAGATAACATCGCTTCAAGAGCCTGTACAACACATAAACAAAGAGAAGGGCTGCTCGTCCCTCGAACATCTTATAACCCTTTATCCTGTGGAATAACGAAAACCTGCCATTGATTTTTCTGTCTGTCTTGTTCACATTTTGGTTGATAATCAAATGTTTGACAATCTACTTCATTATCTCGCCACTCAATCCCCTGATTCGCTCTTTGCATTCATTGCCTCCATTTCCTTTTCTCTCTGTTCAGCATGCATGAAGCGGACAACACTGGGAGCCCAGAGATCCATAAACCCCCTACAGGAGAGAAGTGGAGGGTTTTAACGATTTAAAACTTGTCAATGAGCACCTTCGCTGATTTGAAATTAGAATTTTGAAGGCCTGCTGGAATCAGCCCAAAATGGGGCCACAATCACCACATCAGCATTCCCCCGAAGTCGATGGTCATTGACTGCAGCGAGTAGGTGCTTAATCATTTTTAATTAGGGATAATCAGACATCTTGTCCATTCCAGTTTCAAGAGGGCACACTGAGGTCTGCTCTGCGCTTTTGGTTTGACTTTCTGATTTCCGTTCTTTAAATATGACATCACTCTGAATTCAAGATTTCCTCCAAGGACGACTCCTCGAAACTGAAGGAGTGACGTTTTATTCAACGAACCTTATGAGTTTCAGTGTTTGGACGCTTATTTACAGTGTGACAGTGACTCTGACCAAACTAAAAGCACTAAATTAGAACAAAATTGAGAGTAAGTTCAGTCTCAGTTGGGCAGAGCAGTCTTTCTCCTGCTGGTATCTCTTAGTAATGAGGCGCCACGAAGCCCAGGCTCTCACCCCCGTTGGGCCCTCATACATCATTAATGTTCCCACATCATAGTCCTGATAATTACCGAGGACGTGAATGTCACCTCAGTCGCACCTCCTCAACAGAGGATGACAGCGAAAGGTCTGTGGTCTGGCAGACGTGCGGCGAGTTCTGCATCTCGCACACGGAGCTCTCACGCACACACACAGAGTTACACTAACAAACATCACCATTTTACCCAAAGTGAGCCATATGTGTCCTCTCAATGTAATCAAAACACACGGGGATCTCAACTCTTCTGGATTAGTTCCAGCTGGCTGCTCGACTTAAAACGTTATAAAAATCAATTTGCTCAATTCACAAAATTAAAGACTGTCTTCACTTCTGTATAGAAATAGAGATACTGCAAACTTCACGAGGCTTACACAACAAATAGGCAGCAGAGTTTGGGACAAAAACGCTTGAAGAAAGGACTGAGGGTAAAATTTATACACTTTCATAGATCTAACATTATATTGATCAGAAAAATAAAATGGTGAAACAAACAAGCCAGTCATGATAAGAGGATCATTTAAAACCAAAAAAAAAAACACCCAGAAAGTTGTTCCAGTGAGAAGACTCCATACAATTTCCAAATATCCTCCAATTGTTTTGTTACAAACCAGCTTGTTAGGCCACAACTTAAAATGGAAACTGATCACATTAGTCAAGAGTTAGAGTTTTTTTTATTATTACTGAATACAAAAGGCAGACGCAACACAACCAGGCTGCAGCGGTAGTGGCCGTCTGAGTCAGAGCACCCCAGGCATGCCCTGAACCCACACCTTCCCAGGTGCAGCTGGTTAACACATCCAGCTGAGCCAGACCGTTTCAGCACCACCGCTCAGCCAGTAAGGATGCCAAGGGGCATAAGAAGCCTCTTTGCAGAAATTGGTAGAGACATGTCACTAGATTTGGTTTTGTTTTAACAGTTAACTTTTTTTTCCCCCCAATTCTGGTTCAGGGCCCATGGTGTAAAGTTTATGACAAGTTCACTCAAACTTCAGTTTGTCACAATGTCATATATTGATATCTGTATCTATGAATATTTTGAGAACATGTATTTATTTATTTTTTTACCTAAATTTGTCCCAAAGTTTGTTTTTCTTTTAACTCAGAGACCGCTGACATTCTAGTGGTCAAAGGACTCAGATGTCTTTAAGGATAAAATGAGAACTAGGTTACTGGATGGCAATAAAGTTTAAAAATGACTTTTTTTTAACTTGCAACATCCCTTTCTGAAGAACCTCTGGAGTGGATAATCCACAAAACACATGAACAGCAGTTTTATTGGGACTACATACCTTCAGCCTCCGAGTTTTCTTGTTGCCTCGGGTCCTGGCTCCATTTAAAGAAAATGACAGGCCTTACAGAAAGCTGTATCTGTGACTTAAAGAAGAGGACAGGCAGCAGTATTTGTCATCTTGTGGGTTAAACGCAACAATGACCCTTTTGGAAAAAAAAAATAGACTTTTGCACTTTCTTCCAACTCAGCTGGGAAGGTGCAAGTTGCTTTGTGCCGAAGTCAGATGGTTTTAGAGCAAGGAACTTCTAAAAATTCAGACCTCTGTGTTCAACCCACTGCAAGAGGTGGGAAAACCCATCCATCCATTTTCTTAACACTTCTTCTTCTTCCAGCAGTCACTGGGTACACTCTGGACAGAATGCCAGTCCATCACAAAGCAAGGTGGGAAAATCTGTCAATATATTTTTGTAGCTCCAAGCAACAAAGAAAACACTTGCTACAAAAAGTCCTTAAAAGAAAGAAATTTCAAAAACCAGGTTTGACAATAATGCTTTAAAATGCACACAAGTATTGGGAAAGCATGCTCATAAAACCTGATTTCCCAGAACGGTTTTCACTTTGGTTTTCAGACGAAAGGATTTAAGAGAAATGTAAAGGATTGCATATCACCTGCTGCCTTGCATGCCAAATTTTGAAGCAAATATCTCACAAGATCTATTAGCGCTCAGAATATGTGTTAGGGATGACCCTCAGCTACACCCACACCAGATTTTACCTCAATATCTGTAAAATTGCTCAAAGTCTATCCATTTTTGTGTTTGCTAAGGTTGGTTAGCTGTGGCAACAATCTTGAATCTGATTGAATTTAAAAAATAATCAGCTGTACATCCATCCAAACATTTATTTTCTTTACCCGCTTCTCTAGTCTGGGTTGCGGGCAGCTGGTGTCTATCTCCAGAGGTGAGGGACACCCTGGACAGGTCGCAAGTCCATCACAGGGACACATAGAGACAAACAACCGTTCACACTCTCACCAATTGACTTCATATGCATATTTTTGGTCTGTGGGAGGAAACTGGAGCACCCAGAGTAAACCCACGTGACGCAGGGAGGACATGAAAACTCCACCCAGAAAGGCTCCAGGTTGGGAAGAGAACCTGTGACCTTCTCGCTGGGAGGCGACAGCTCTAACCACTGTGTCGCTGTGCCGCCCTTCAGCTGTATATGTACATCCAATTTTATTTTATTTTATTTATTTATTTTTGAAAGTTTCATTAAAATCCATCCCGCGGTTCATGAAATACTTTGCTAACAGACAGTAACACACCGGCACAGCCAAAATCATTGTTACTCACCTATAAATAAAGCTGCATGAGCATTCACTGAGGTACTGTAAAGTGAGCAGAATATATACACAGAAGTGGAAAGAGAATTTTGAACATTATATAATGCAGTATTGCACAGAGACGCGAAAATGAAACTAAATTAGATTACGAGACTCGTAGACTGGCATTTAAAGTGTCCTACAGCAGCCCCATTAAAGCTGATTTATGCATCAATTATTTCAACAGCTGCCTTTTACTCTAAACAGACAAACAAGTCATTGTGTTCCCGCAGGTATCAGTATTATTTGTGTTTTGATGCGTGAGAAGTTGTAGTCAGTGACTTTTTGAGATGCTCTTAGTGCAAAAAAACAAAAACAGAATGCAGCCTCTGTACTTTTTTGTTGAGTAACCTTTCAGATGATTTGCAGAAACTCCATTTTTTTATTGTGCTGTTGACTGAAGCAACTTCAACCATTCATCTTAGCCTATAATTATCCAGCCCATCGATAGCTTTGTCACTCTATTATCAGTGTATTTTTTTAAGTAATAGTATTTGCATGTGTTTAATCAGACATAAAGGTTTGTTGCTGTCCCAGAGAGTTAGTAGTTACCACATGAGGAGGATGGAAGAACTTTCTTCCTTTTGATTTAGTTTCTTTAGAAGGAAGAGGTTCAGTTGTTTAAATTGGAAATTATAATCTCTCACTCACTTTGTCTCTTATAGACACATGAACCAGGCCAGGCTCTGAGTCTTTGTCCTGCTACTGGTAATAATGAGCTGGTATTAACTGCAAAGTTGCCTAATACAATATACTCAATGAGATGCTGAGAAAGAGGTTTTATGTGTGAATGGGAGGTGCAAAAGCAACAGAAAAGCCCTGATTTTAAAACATATTCAGAGTACTGTGGACTGAGCCAAACTTAGCTACAAAGGTAACGTACTGTATTCCCATTTCCATTTTTCTTGTTGTTTGCTTTTGAAACTAAAAAAGACATTTCAAAACCTTGAAAACACAGCAATAAAAGTCAGATTTATACCCTTTTTTTTGCAAACTAGGAAGGTTGACAGAACAAAGTAACAAAGCGTCATGTGATACAGAGCCCCAACAGCTATAATTAAAATAAAATGAATAAAATACAAGATGAGATTAAACACAGAGACAAAAAATAAATAAATCTTTTCTTTAATCTCAGAAATCTGAGCTGAATCCTCTTGATAAGGATACTATTTAGTTGTATTAGTTCAGCTCCTACTTGGTCATTTGTGATCTGCTGTTCTCCTAATGTTATAAGTAGAGTTGCTTTGCTGCAAAAAGAATTTCATATTTATCTGAAAAAATAACATCCTTATAATCAGTTCATTTCAGTGAGTCCCATTTTCTTTAACAAAAACCAGATGAATAAACTTGTACAACTAAATGATAACGAGGCAGAATTTAGTGAATAAAAATGACTTTTTTCCAAAGAGAGCATATGAAAATAAATAATTTCTCTACATTGAACAGGACCAATTTTATATTAACATTTAAATCCTTATTTGAGCTTTATTATCAGGTAGTGAAAATTGTTCTTGCTGCAAACCTTCTTAATAATGAACATCTGTTCATTAACAGCGAGATGTTTTTCAGTCCTTTACTTCTGGATTTCTTTCTTCCTCCTCCTACAGATCCAGCATGTGCAGCACACATGGAGACACACTCCGAGTTTAGAGCAAACCCTCATTTGGCCAATTATTCTGACCTTCCAAATTGCAGATCATCCAAAAGCCTCTTGCAGTGAATGTAATATCCCCTCCTTCCCTGCTCTCTGGAGAGATATTCAGCATGTTCCTCTAACCCCACTGATAAGACAGTTTAGCTTTAAATGAGCCTGTTTTGCCTCGACACATTTCTTCCCGCATGTCTTCCAGGACTGTGGGTTTTTATTGATCGCTGTCCTCCCAGGGGTGTTGGTGCCTGGACCCGGGCATTCAGCAGCAGCTGGTTGTGCTGCTGATGGCTGTTAGCCCCGCTGGCTGCGCTGTTCTGGGCTTTGTGTGGTGCCAGGCTCAGCAGATACAACCCCCACCCCACCCCTGCCTCCCCCATCTCTACAGCCCTGTCTGAGAATGCTTGTTAGGAAGCTGCCGAAAATAGAGGAGAAGTATCTCGTCTCCCTGCACGAATTCCACCTCCACACGCCTGGCTGATTTAGCACAGGCTTACCTGGAACCTGAAGAGCAGAGTTTACATAACTGTGTGTGTTTAGGAGCTGGAAACCATGGCTGATCTCGGCTTCATCTTAGAACCAGACTTAATGTGTTTTGGTAGGCAAAGCACGGTTTCATTCGTGGCAACCATTTAAATGGAAACAAAAGGGACTGAACAACAACAGTAGTCAATATCTTACCTGGAGTAGAATCGGCACAGAGCATTATCAGTTTGAAAGATCAGACAGACTTTTTCAGGTGTTTGTTTGTCCTGTTAGCGAAATATCTCATGATCCACTAGATGATTTTTAATGAAACCTCCGGAAAGTAATGATTGGATGCACGTCTAGAAATAATCAACTTTCGGAGTCAATGCAATTGAAGATGGGCGCCACAGTCAACTAGCCTTAGGAGACACAGAAATGTCTATAACTTCGTCAAAGTTATAAATATTGAGCTAAATTTGGTGTGGTAGTAGCAGAAAGTCATCCCCATCATATAACGCTAACATGCCTCACAAGATATCACAATGTCACACGAGATTATACATAACATCATTTACCAGGTGTGACCAAAACAGTTATCACTACAGCTTCATCAGAATATGTTTGTTGTTTAAAACATTGTCATGAAAGGCAGTGGTCAAAATGCACTCGCTCAAGAAATGTCAGACCTTTCATTAGAAACTTTGCTTTTATGTATTTAGGTTAGTTGTATCGCCAAAGTAAGTTTTATTCAGCGTCTCTTTTAAATAAATTCAGCACCTTCTTGTTTGAAAGGCAGCGCTTCAGTCAGTGTTTGAGTGGGAGAAATCATATTTTTAAATTCATACACATCAGTGAATTAACTTCTGTAGCCACATGAGTTTCTTGCAGGCAGAATAAACTCCGGCTATCATCCCATTGAGTCGTGCAACAATGGTCTTCTGAACACAGTAGTTTCAAAGCACCAACGTTCGTCCTTCACAAGCGTCTAAAACGGTTTGGAGGAATAATGTTCGTTGCAGCTCTGAGGCCAGGTGGTTTGCATCGTTACACACAAACAGCCAGCTAATCAATGTTCATATAGCAACCTAAATACACACACTGACGTGTTAGCTATCAGACAGCAAGCGGTCGATACACTTTAAATTCAGATCCCTGAGTGAGGCTTCAGATATTTCATGCTTTTCACTGTAGTTTATGACGCACTTGAGATAATAGTTTTCCACAAATCACGGCTAACTCGTAAACTTGCTCCCTTATAAAAACGAGAAACTTATCATTCTTGACTCGTTTTAATCACTGATGCACCTTTACAAAGTACAGATGCTACATTTACTGTTCGTTACATGCTGACAAAGTGCGGACAGTAATTACCCACGCAGCACATGGTGACATTTGTATGGCTTATAAAAAAAAAACAAAAAAACCCCACAATCTTTGCAAAAAGATGACTTGCTGTAAAATTAGAAATTAACGTGTTTAAAAATAGAAATTAAAAACTTCAAAAAGGTTAAGCATCCTGCTTTAATCTTTAAATTTGTAGCAGCTCTTTGATTCTGCATTTAGAGCCTGTTCCACCTTCAGATTTATAGATTGTAATATGTGCAAAAAATATCTATTGTCAAATATTAGGATGACAATGTAATGACTTTGTCTCCTTGCATCCTTCGAATATATCTACTAAATGAAATATTTCCATGGTAACTGAGCAAAGTAATAAAGTAGTAGATAAATCAAGTTACATCGTTAGTATGATTATCAGGCTGCTGTACTGTGCAGGTTTCTGTGATTTATGGTATAACTGATGGTGTTCATATGTATTTCTTTATTAAATTTGACCTCTGAGTAGAACTGTATTTGTTATGTGTGAATAAATATTACTGTAGCTTTTACATTATGTTACAAGGCTTCAACGTGAAATAATGATTTATGCACAGAGTATTCTAATGAGGCTGACTCAGTTGTTGTCTTTCATAAAAAAAAGGGTTTTGATTGATTGTGCTTCAGAGTTTTTTAAAGGTTTCTTTTCTTTTACGCACCGTAGCTAAACACCCGTCATGCGTCACCGCGGTGTGTGGTTTTCCTAAATAATTTAACGAAACCGATCAAGTGGGAGACCAGGGAAGGAGTGGTGGGTTTAAAAATAAATTAAAAAATGTTTTAATCTCTTCAGCAATCCTCTCCAGCTCTGGTCTCATAAATACTCTTTTTTTTTTTTCCTTTTTCTCTACCTGGTTCTACAACCATCTTTCCTCTTACCCTGTTGCTCTGTAGCCATAATTCTGGTGAGAATCTGTTTTTTCATATCAGAGGACAATTTTACAGGAATTGTGTGTCTTTTAATCCATTGTCAGTTCTTCACAAAACATGGATTTGCACAACTCTTTATATGCTTAACCTAACTAGGGCTTTTCTCCACAATTCAGAGATGAAACTCCAGCTTGTTTGTGACCGTTGATAAGAAAAAGAGTAAATGTTAGCGCTCTTGTTTATGTCTTAGTTATTATTTCACACAACTGTAATGGACTGATAATCTGTTCAGAGTGTACCCCGCCTCTCGCCCAACGATCGTTGCAGATAAGCACCAGCTCTTTGCGACCCTGCATGGAAAAGTGGGTAAAGAAAAGGGATGGATGGCTATTTCAAGCAAATTTTTGACCACAACTAGTAGCAAAGATATGTAAGAGTCAATCTTGTAGTGTGTTGCGTAGTGGTAATATTCACCACCATGTACTGTATCTATGATCCAATAACTTAATTATCTTTGCTAATCTCTACCAGTTGGAATAAATTTAAATTCCCTCTATTCCATCTATTGAGCAATCCCCATTGCAGCTGCAGATTTCATGTATTATTTCTCTATGAAGTTGGTCCATGTAGATGTGGGGTTAATGGCAGTTCTTTAACGCAAACCTGCCGCCAAATTGGATGGGTTATTCTGATGTTCAGAAATCTTAAAATCATATCACATATTATCCTCTAGACTTAAGTCCGGCCTTTGGTAAATGCATTCCAAGACATTTAAATCTCTAAAACAGCTCAAGCCAGCGTCTACAATTTAGTTTTCAAAACTTGGGAGGATTCTTACTCTTATGTGCCTCACATAGAGTGGATTTACACACAAGGTGGGGAAATAGTACCAGTGAGCTCAACTTCAGGTCTCATGTTGAGCTGTTCTTACCTCAAAATGCATTTCATTGTCCTCCAACTACAGGGTTTCCCTTTCCTGATTGTGGTTTAGATGGAGGCTTCTTCCCATTAAAAGGAGGATTCTATTCATCACCTGTTGCTCTGTGCATGCTCAGAAGAGGGGGAAAAAATTCTAGTTTTAATTTTAAGTTACTTTACTGGGCAACAATGTTATAAGTTTTCAAGGATTCTCAATTCACTGAATAACTGGATTCCATTTTGTTTGAAATAAATACAGGTTATACAGTACAGTGCTGGTTAATATGAAAATATTTTTCCAAACTCATACTGTGCTGGTGAATGATCGACAAAAATGTACCTTCAAGTAATTTATAATTTCATAAGATTGCATAAACACAGTGCTATTAAAATATACGAAAATATTTGCTATTTTCTTTTTCAAGTAGACCTAGAAGTCTACTAATTATGTGTAATGGTGAATTATTGGTTACCATGACAATGTTTTTAATTTTAAGTGAACGTTTTTCACACATAGTGATAATAAGTTAATTAAACATAAATCCTAGAAGTTATTTACCCCTTCTTGCTTAAGAATATGTATGAGAGCTTGTGAAAGTAATCAACCTCTTGGTCTTTTTACCTTCATGATTTACAAAATTAGCTTAATTAACTCTATTTGATGCTATTTAATTGCCCAGAATCTGCAAAAAAACATTGAGAAAAGGAAAAGCACCATACAAGATAGTGACATTATTCTAAAAATGTACAAATGAAGATTATTTAAAAAAAAGAAATAGACAGTAAAACCTGGTAATTAGACAATAATGTCAGAAAACAAAAAAAAAAGCACCAACAACATCACAACATGAAAAAAAGGCTACCAAAACTCATGGAACAGGAAAAAGAGAAGGTAATACTGAAATATCTGTAAACTCTCCAGCAAAAGTGAAAACTCGGTCTATTTAACTTCTTTAATTTGTTCGCCTTTTTAGAAGATCTGCATGTGAATGTGACAAACTATTAATGAAGAAAATAAACATTTGAAGTCTACCAAAAGGCACAAGGGACTCACTGAGAGATTTCAATCATTATCCAAACTCTTGATCTTCATCTTCACCTAAATTAAAACCATGCAGCACTCACTGAAGAGAAGAGGAGGGATTCTGTTCTGCTTTGCTTTTGATTGGTCTCTGTTTATTTTGCTTGGTGTTCTTTATTTATTACAGGTAAAAGTTTTAAACTCAAAATGAATCTCTGGGAAACTTTGCCCCTAATGGCAACAGTTCCAAATGTGAATAAACATATGATACGGTGCAAATTGATCTGAAGTAAAAAAGGTTTCAGAAAAATACGTTTTTATTGTTTAATAATTTAGTTACCGACTTGAAAGTAAATGAGCAGGAGAAAAAAATCAAACCCTGTCATCAAAATTGCATCCATTCTTCTAGTTACGTTTGCAGACTTGACGCCTCCACAACAGAAGTGCTTAATTGATATGTATATGCATGTATTTCTCAGCACTGAGAATACCCATGATCCTAACAAAATTCACAACCCCATTTGCAGAAATGCAGTCATAAACTTACTAAAACCTCCATCAGGCTTCACTGTTACCTGCGCACAGTCACCTCTCAGTCCTTCAGTCACCAAACTGTGTTTTCGCTTCTGCTAGATTCTTCATATTTTCACTCATCAATCCAGAGCAGCTCATTTGACACAACCTTTGTAGAGGTAGACTATGAGACATCCTCTCTCTGCATCGCTGTCATGTGTGAAATGATTATGGTGAAATGGGGGGTTGAAGAAAATTCACTCTTGATTTGCCTCTGAGCTGGGAACAGAGGTAGTCACAGAGTCAAGATGGTTAGTATGTGTGAAAATGGGTCTGCAAGTGTATAATATTAACTACCAATGCTGTTGTCATACCGCTGGTTCGGTGATGCCATTTGTGAACTCATTAGGTGCTTTCAGACCAAACACTTATAAAGACTCTCTACGGACTATGAGGACTGGTCGTCCCATATGGAAGGGTGACATGTTCGCTTTTCTACTAACAGGGGAACGCTGTGATACTGCAACACTCAGCCTGATGGTCAACTCAGTCACATCATTTATGCGTGTAACAATCACCATCAACAACAGCAACAACAATAGAGGAAGCTATGGTTGGAGCTGTGTGTTGTGGACAACGGCAACCGTTAAGTAGCTTCTACTTCAGCAATGCTAATGCAATTTTAATGGTGCAGATGCTGGAAGAGCATTTAATTTGCTCAGCCAATCAAAGTGCGGTAATGTATGGATCAATCACATCCACTTACATCAGTCAAGAGTCCCGATTGAGCCTAGAAAGCACCTTCCCTGTAGTTAAAGGACAGAAAACAGCCACTGTAACGTGAAAACAAAACCGAAAAAGGCAAACTACCTTAAAAGTGAAAATAAATGCGAACTGGTCCCCTATGAGCTCCTGTTGTTGTTGAACTTAGCCAATTTAGTTGATTCATGTGTGGATGAACAAATGTTGACATGATTTGAATCTTTGTACTGGTTTTTGGTTGTTTGGTTTTCTTTTGGTTCATTTTAAGTTTTAGTTGTTCAGTTGAGTTATGGTCTGTGTTTTGTTCTTGTTAATGGTCTCAGTCGTCCTCAGTAGTTCCTGTTTCCACCTCCAAACTCACCTATGCAACCAAAACTCCCAACGAGACCAAGGGAGATCAAACTGAGTGGTTAAAAAACAAACAAAAATAAAACAGTGCAAAGACTCAACCAGTGACAAAGACAAATAAAAAAAGTGGCTTGTGTTTGAGGCCATATCACAGAGTCTTAGTGTGAAAAGGGGTTAGTGGGATTCTCAGTAAAATTGCCCTCTTTATTCCAACAGCTCCTGTTTGTACCTGCAGGATTTGAAAAGTAAAGCCTACAGCAGATTCTTTGGCACCATCCTGATTCTCTTGTACGTTATAAATTAAAAGCTATATGATTGTTCTAATGGAATTAGCCATTTTAAAAGAACATCACCCCATCTTCAATATTCATATTTCACAAGGACCAGTTTGAGCTGGTTTATGGGCTGCAGTGAAGCAGCTGTGAGTGCAGACCGAAGCACCTCTCCATCACCACTACACCTTCTCCCCCCCAAAAAAGGAGTGAATTAAACTCTGGATGAGACAAAGGCTTAGGAGATAAAGGGCTGCTGTTAGCATTTTTCTAGCCCATTGGTTCCTTGTTACTACAGCACATTATGGCCCCTGAACCCTCATAAATCAATGCACACCCTATTGTCCTTTCAGAAGGATCTCTTCACTTTTGGCTATAACATGGCAGAGGTGACAATAATCTATTGTTTCAGTTTAAAGCTCAGCGCTGCACCCCAGACCCATTGCCACAAAGGGCACGAGGATGTATGTGCTGCCTGCAGGGTGCAGGCAGAAAGGTGGGAGGGGGTGTCTGAGCTGTGCTGACACATGAGGCTCTGCAGCATGGTAAAGTCATCTTTGTGAGCATTAGGCAAACTGTAATCAGTATTAAACTCAAAAATGAGTTTACCAGCTAAAATCAAGGTGCTTCTTTGCAATTATTTTGATAGAATTTTCTCAAAAGAAACAACGTTCAGTCTTTAAATGGTTATGTGGCTATAAGTGATTATTGAAACTGGGTTGAGACTTGAACCTGTGTACCAGAATAATTTAATGCAGCTTTTCACCTTCGTCTCTAACGATTATGGTTTATGGGTGTGGCTTTAAAAGCTCCCTGAGGTAAAATGTATGCTACGATGGATTGAAGCCTTTCTGGTGTGAGACTATCCTCCTAATCAGTTACCTGCAACCATATCTTTGACGTTCAAGTACCAGTATACTTGTGTTTATGACTGCCTGTATTAGAAAAGTATATGTTGTGCAGAGGCTGAGAATGGTTTTTGTTATCCAGACTGGGGAACAAGGGAAAAAAAAAACTAAAAAAAGAAGTCTTTTGTTTCTGAGGTGTATTGTTTACAGCTCAGACTCCTGATCGATTGCAACTGCACGGTGAACTGACATTAAGTAGACCAGTGAAGCAGCTAGTTAGACACCAGAGCTTAGCCTGAGATCATTATACAACCTGCCGGCTGCAGCAACATCATACTTCACTTGTTTGCTTTATGGTAAAAAGGTACAAAAATGTAATTTTTGGAGGGCGATAGAACAAATTACAGGACTACAGAACTTCTGCAAAAATATATTAAACTCAGCACCACTAATCCCACTAACCCAAAATTAAAATGTAGGATTTTTTTCAAATCCTGCAGTTAAAGAGATGTTCATAGGGTGTCTATGTTTAAAGTTGTTTTTTTTGCAAAAATATGTTAAATTAGGCAACAGTAATTTCTCTACCTTGCCGCTTAAATGTACTTTTGCTAAACCTTGAAGTCAAAGAAATGTCCCCAGAGTGTCTAAGATGGTGAAGGTTTATCCTCTGAAGAGCATTAGTACAGTTCATAACCTTTTTCCTCATTAAATCAAAACATTTTCTTATCTAGTTGTGAAAACTTTGGCCTTTTGGTCAAGGTATTAGAAAATGAAAATGTATTTCTTATGAACCATGAATATTTGTCAGTTTCTACAGTTTCAGTCTTTGGTTTTGTTTAGGTTTGTCCTTGCTTCTGAGTTTGTGTCTACTTTCCACTATCTTTGTTGAGTTTTATTTACAAAACTTTCCTCTCTAAAAATGCAGCTGCCTTCCTTAGTCATCACTTACTCAGTCATTACTTACTGCTTTATTTTGTAAGGGTTAATCCCTTGTGCATTCTGTTAATTTACTTCCTGTTTTTGTCTCATTACCATCCACTTTATTTATACTTCCAGTTTTCTGTTGAGTCAGTGTCTTAACTTTAGTTTTGTCTTGATGTCCTTTGTGTTACGACCTGGTCTGTTTTGTCATCTAGTTTTCTTTTTTGAACATCTTGCCCTTGCAGCACGTTTTACTTCATCAGATTAAAAACTTTATCTTCACCTACAGTACGCCTGCCTGCCTGCCTCTAGATTGTGGTCTGCATTTAGGTCCTCCAATCTCGCATCTGATAGCCCATCATGAAATAAAATATAAAGTTATGAAAGTTTAAAGTTTCCAGTGTTTATGTGGAGCCGTGGCATTGAAGGACAACAACTACCCTGCAGATATGAATGTAACCCCTTAATGGTGGCACATGAAGCAACTTTAAGCCATGTTCAGACCTGGCACTAACATGCTGATGGGATCACAAGTGCTTCCAAATAGCCTACTGTTATGGCAAAAACACTAAGTCTTCTTCTTTTTCCTTTGGCTGTTCCCTTTGCAGGGGTTGCCACAGCGAATCATCCTCCTCCAGTATATCTGCTGTCTCTCCCCTGCACATGCCCAAACCCTCTCAGTCTGGCCTCTCAGTAAGACAGGAAAATCCAAACTTAGGTAATTTTGTGTATTTAGTATCCATTGGAAAATCTCATGAAGTGAGGCAGTTCCCTCTACCAGAGCCTGAGAACAGAAAGTATTTTTTTTGAAAGAGTGGAAGATTAATACAGTCACAATGGCTTATTAACACAGTCATCAAGCAATAGCACCATCCACAGTCACAGTTCTGGTTGAAACCACAGACCTATCTCAGAGCTGGACTGACCTAAATTCCTTCCTCATGTGGCAAAGACATGCCACCATTTTTGTTGCTGTTGGCATATTTGTGTTCACTTCTACATCACACAGTCAGCTATCAACTGAGCAACAAACATGACATCAGTGAGTTTCCTGATGTTTCCTTAAAATCACAAATATGTCTGAACCTGAACTTTATACTTCTTAAGACATGAACATGTTTCAAACTCACTGAGGTGAACCTGAGTGTAAATGGATGCGAAGCACTAAAAAGTGACCGTTTCCTGCTTGTGATATGATCAGAAGGAGATGAAGAGTTTAGTGAATTCGGATTATTTGCACCTCAATTTTTGGGTTTTCTTACATTGTTAGTTTTGATACCATTAAACTTAAATAAAATGAAAACACATTTGGCAAAATTTTTAAATAAAGCACATTAAACACTACTTGTTGCTTTTTCCGACAGGTAGGAGGAGTACAGCACGTTTCAGTCCACCAACTCAAAGTAAATGTGTTCTAAAAGCTGTGGGAAACCTCTGACTCCTGATTTGCATGCTGCTTTCTTCCTCTGTTTTTCAGATTTGAACATAATAACAGTCATTAACCAATCAATCAGTGTAGCTGTAATTTCCATTCATGTGTGTTACTTGTACTTTTTGCACCAAAAATCTTATTTTCGTTTTTTACACTTTCTCATTTTAAGAGATTTGCTTTTAATTGCATTTTGAGCAAGCCGTCTTCTCATCAGTCTGTTCATTCAGTCTTTTTTTGTTTATTGTTAGTCTAAAAAGTAGAGACACTAACATCATGATCATGTCATACCTCAATGACATAAAAATGACAAAAAAAATAAAATAACCTCTTTTTTTTCTGGAAGCAGACACCTAATTAGGGTCTTTTTCCAACAAGAGCAACTCGAAGCACAGCTGTACCAGCAGAATGTTTCCATTTTACTTCTTTGATCTTGTGCATGCTGTGCCGTTCGATTTCTCAACGACAGTAAAATCTGGTTGGATCTTTGACTCGTAAAGGTGAGATGGCTGGGAGATATTGATGTGCGAAGGTGCTGCCAAGCGCTGTGAGGTCAGCGTAGGCCAACAGTAGCCTGACAACAGCCTGTGGGCACAGCTGTAGGCAATCTTCTAAAGGTCACTCTGGCCTGACCACGCACCCCATCACACTCAACCACCAAACACCAGGCCTATAAACTGACATGCGATCCCCCTTTGTTTGCCTTTCTCTCTCTAAACCAATATATAATTGTCAGAAATGCACATGAAAGTACCTCATTATTGAATGACTTTCTTCAACACATTTTTGAACTTGAAATTTGTTTTAAATACCCTGTTTTTTCCCCCTTTCTTCTTCAATATATTGCAACAGAACAAAATGAAGCTTGCACAAAGCCACACATACTTTTTCAAAAGACTGTTTCATTTTATTTCTAAACTTCTTTTTGGGACATTGCTGTATTCAGGAAAGGCCCGATTGCCACTATTACTTTTGCAGTACAGTTCAACAGTCCTGCAGGAAGAAATCCATAATGGAAGAATAGCAGATACTATTTTACACCCATCAGTAGTCACACAGGTCAGAAATCGCTGCAGCTACCACTTCCATCTTTATTTTTTTTTTTTGGCTTTTCTTTGTGAGTGTGTGTTTTATTTGCACAACAGGGCACAGCATTATTGCTTTACTTTTTCCTGCACACACTTTGCAGGAGTGGACAAATAACAGGTATATACTAAAGTCAAATTATACACTCAGCTGCACATACAGTCAGTGTATCCACAGCAATGACGGTTTCTCCCACTGAGGATGCCACAAAGCACTTTAGGAACTATACTGAGCTAGATTTATACTTGAATATGTTGCTGATTGGAGAGGAGGTGAAAGGAAAAATAAATTGCAAAGACAAATAACAATGCTGGAGAGCAGTAAACATTAATGATTTCGGGCTTAGAAGGAACAGAGGAGCCTCAGCAGAGAAGCTCGGCATCTAAAGCCAAATCTCCGTGACACAATGTCGACTCTGTGTATGGATGATTTAACCCTAAATTAAAAGCATATATATAGTAATAAATTATACCACAAAAATAAATATGAATAGCTTCAATTCAAAAAGTTAATGTAAAATATTGAAAAATAGGCTAAAAAGTCTTAGGCTACCTATTATGTGTTTTCTGCTCTTTTAACTGGAATCTGATTAAATAACTAAATACATTGAACAACATCCAAAGGCCACAATGTTACCTAAATGCCACAATATGAATGTGTTCAATTAGAGAAATGTCAAAGATATCAACAAACACCTTGTTCTCGGAGCTGGCTTTAAAATCTGACTTTTGACATTTTGGTTGACTCCGGTTTAACTGCAGTCTCCCAGCTGCTGCTGTGATTTTTATAGTGGACCGGGATGGTTGTGGTAATTTCTTTATAGAGGTAGAAATAGACTGACGTTTTTATTCTAGCAGGAAAGTGTTTTGAGTGGCTTCCTAGTTTGGAACAAGGTTAATTAAATTCTTTTTGCTCATTCCTCCTTGAGCCCTGTTTTATTACTCTTGGACTAAACTTTGAAAACTGAATTTCTTTTTAAACTTCTTTTCGATTTTTGGTTTTGTTTAGATTTTTTTTTTTGTCATTCAATCTAATTTGGATAAATTTGCAGAGGCCCTTTGAATATAAAATGGAGCTAAAATGAAAGAATTGTATCCTCTATTATGGATTTTACACCAAAAAGTCAATAAAAACAGGATAAAAGACAATAGATAAAAAGACACTTGAAACCTATTTTCACCTGCTAGTTCTTGTGAGAACCCTAACTGCAGCATTTCAGATCAGCTGCAGGCTTTCTGAAGAATTTTGAGTCATTCTGATAGCAAGGGATAACGATATTTGAGGCAGGAAAAAATGCACAGACAAGTTGTCATGCATCAGTCTGAAAAATGCATTTTTTTAGATTCTGACTATGTTCACTAAAGAAAAGAAAGTATTCTTAAAGACTTGCTCTATCCTGAGCAAAAGCAATTACATGGTTCCTCACATTAGTGATGGAGAAGTGTGTAATGCTAGCCAAGGTAAGTATGCAGTTAGATGTTTTGTTTTTATGGTGTTCGAATTTCTCTGCCTTGAGTGGACAAGTTTCAAATTCTCAGTTTCTTGTTTATAAGTGATGGCAGACTGAAGCGAGAGGTGAACTGATGGATCAGAGCTTAGTCCTGGTTGGTCGAGGTGAAAAAATAGCTGAGCTGAAAGGCAAAGCTCTCAATTTTAGCAGCCCATATATGCTCCAGCTCTCACATATGGTCATGAGATATGCCTTATGAACTCCATGCAAGCTGCTGAAAAGAGCTTCCTCTGTAGGGTGGCTAGTCTCAGTCTTAAAGCCCAGATGAGGAGCTTCATCATCCAGGGGGAGCTCAGAGTAGTGTCTCTGCTCCTCTGCATCAAAACGAGCCAGCTGAGGTGGTTCGGGCATCTGATTAGGATGCCTCCTGATCGCCACACTTTGGGGAGAGGGAAGTTTGGGTTTCCCTCATGGACCAGTTACCTCCACAACCCAACTGTACATAAATGGAAGAAGGGCTAAAAAAAAAAAAAAAAAGGTAAACGGACTGTCATTATATAGTGCCTTTCTAGTAAATCAGGGCACTCAGTGCTTTACAACACAATCTGTGCCCTCATTTACCCATACACACACATCCATACAGCATCCTGACTACAACTCTACAAAGCTAACCTGAATAAATCAGTCTATAGAGTCTAATCAGTGCTTACATTACATTACATTCATACACCAATGGGGCACACATCTGAGGCAGTGAGGGGTTCAGTGTCTTGCCCAGGGACCCTTTGACATGTGGCAGACTGGTGGAATCGAACCTCCAGCTGTCTCATTGGAGGATGACTCCTCTAACCACTGATCCACAGTGTAAAGTTATTTACACTTTAATTTTTTTTCTTACAGTTATTCTGAATTAGTTTTATCTGACTTCACTGATATATAGATTTCATTCTCATTTGAGAAACACTGGAAATCGTGTTTTAATAAAATTCTAACATTTCTTGTGTTTACCTTGAATTTGTTGGAGCCACTTTGGCACTAAAGTGTAGGTTATTATTCGGTCAATGGATAGCTCAATTATCTAAAATTATCTTGAAAGAACACCGAATGTTGTCCTCCCCCTTAAAGTACATAATAATTGGTCATAGTAAATAAAGTCCATTAATTTCACTTCTTTATTTTTGCTGAAGTCTGTTGTAAAATCAGAAAATGATGCACCCATTAATTAAACTCATTGAAGTGGGTGTGTTGTTTGGCATCACCCAAAGAACACCAAGTGATGTTGCTGCCATTATACCTGCTTGAAATTAATTTGATTTTTAAAGGTCAACAAATATTTCTTTGTACTGGAATTTATTTTGTTCTTAGAAAAACCGGAAACACGTTTCCCCTCGAAAGTCTTCTTTTTCTCATTTTCTTCTTCTTCTCATCACAAAAGTTATTTGCCATCTTTCTACTTTTATCATATACAGTTATACATGTCGACCATGTGATGAATGAGGGTGAGTACTGATATTATCACAATGTAAATTGATCAAATAAATGCAGATAGGACAATATATTTGACTAGAAATTATTACGGTTTGAGTTCCTATTTTACCAATATCCTTTTCCCATTTCCTTATATTGATTTCTTGGTGATTTTTATCATTAGAGTGGTAATGTGTTTTGCTATTAACATTACTTCATAGGGAAATCAATTTTCTAAGTCCATCTGAGTGCCTGTGCTCCCTGCTTTTATCTCCCCTGATGTTTCTTGTACAAGCAATTTCTATTTCAGGCATTCTCAGAGTCGAGCTAATTTAACCAGTCACAGAGAAAGAACCGACATGAGGAAAGGACACAGGGTTAAGCAGATAATGTGCCTGCTGTCGTCCCTGCTGTCTTCACTGTTGTTCTTTATTTATTTCCATTTGTTTATTTGAAGATTTTTAATGGTCCTTTTCTACTCCGAAGCAATTTCCGCTCTCAGGTGTGCTGTCGCTGCTGGTCACCGTTCGGGCTAAGGCTAAGATCATTGCGGCCAAGGGCACGTCCAATCGCCCGTGACTCCACTGTCAGCAGTAATGCATTCAGGGCAGAGCGAGATGCTTTTTCAGGTGTGTCGCGAGCTGCGGCGTCAGCAGATTGTAATCAAATCCAATCTGGTATTAAAAGACGATCTTGACACTTGACTCCATCAAAAGAAAACATGGAAAGTTAGTCGGTATAATGCGATCCCAGGCAGGTTGCTCAATGATCTTTGTGCCTCTGGACCGTGATATAGATTACGTTCCTAATTCAGTCATTGTGATCGAGGCTGATAATGATTCTTTGCTGTGGATCACAGAGGAAGGAGCTGCTTTGTGTGAACTGGTAATATGCGACTTCCACTGTTTGCTGGACGTGACTAAAATACAGCAAGACAACACATGCCGATGCATATCTTCAAGCGGGGCTTCGTCCCCGATTCGGTGACCTGCTTTCATTCGGGTTCTCGCCGCCACCATCGACTTTTCTCTCAAAGCTCTTGGAGAAGACTCGGTCATGCGGGCAAACGTGGAAACTGGGCCTTAAATCTCAGTCGGCGCTCAACGAAGGAAGCGTCGAGCATTCATCTGCGTTTTCACTCATGTATCCGTTCATGCACAGTGTCACCTTAAGGGGAGAAACTGAATTCAGAGGAAAATCAATATGATAAACTGCTACTTGTTTTGTCCGTAAATTGTTTCAGTTTGGAAATCGATACAGAAGCCAGAGCCATTCATCACCGTTTGAGAGAAGTGGGCGCCCCGCAGGAAAATATTAGGGCCTCTGTGTGGAACAAGAAGAAAGAAAGAAAGAAAAAATGCAATGGGTGGGTGAGAAGTGAGGTAAACAGGAGGAGAAAAAAAGGAATGAAGACAAGGAGAATAAATACAAAGCACCGACGCGGAGAAAGGAGAGCGTGGAAAGGAGAATTTTAACATCCATCCTTCCCCTCTTTTTCACTCAGAAGGATAGATGATGTGCAGGGGTTTATCAGACGCTGACAGACGCAATAAAAAATAACCCTCCCAGCATGGGGCCCGCTTAGATTAATATAGTGCAGCAGGCGATGTCTGATCCGGGTCATTAGGGGCCACTGACAGTGTCATTAAGCCAATGAGCAGATTAAAACGGTTACATGTGACAAAGTGTCAGCGTGGACTTCACCGTGTTCCTCCATTGACTTTTAGTGAGCCTTGCCACAACTCAATAAATTAGGAGAAAAGGTAAGAAAAGAGGGAATAATAAACGTGATATTACGGCTGTTGTATTTACAGGATGGATTTTTACGGCTTATAATTATCCAATAAATAAGCAGAGGAGTGCAAAGAGCACCAGAACACCCCCCCCCCCCAAAGTGTTGTTGGTATATTTTTTGTTTAATAAATAACACTCTGAATCATGTATGAGAGTGGCATTTAGAACCTATAAAATGCTGATATCCTCCATTTAAGACATTCAAACAGCACATTACATTTGAATTTATTATGAGATGAGGGTGCAGTAAAATTGTATTTAACTGCTTCGCGGATCATATTTACAGTTGGAAAGTAAATCTCGAGTGATTAAAGTTGCAAAAGTTAATTTGAGAAAACTGTGAGTTGCATTTAAACTACCTGAGTGGAAACGTATAACCTTTGTTTTTTTTTTGTATGTTAATGATGAACACATTTGACAAACAATGCCCAGAGGTACTGCACAGACAGCAAAAATCTTCTCATTCATCTAATTTACAGAGATATATGATTACACATCCATTCTGCAAACTGGAAGATAAGCAAAACAGAAAGGCCTCCTCTTCTGGCACATTTTAAAGTTTAAAAAAAGGACACACAGTCACTATGAAACAACATGTTTAGTTAAATGGAAAGATAATGATGTGATTTCTACAATTTCACTGACGCTAGCCACCTTAGAGGTCAGAATCCATTCTCGGGTTTCGTATAAATTACAGTAAATTTCATCAAAAAGCATCAACAACTGTTGGAACTCCCAACTGTGTCCATGTTTCAACCATCTAGCTATTTATTTGAGGTGAAGTTGAAGAATTTGGAGTTAGTCCTCCTCCTTCATTATTGCATTTACAATGCACCAGTTCCACAGTGTTAGTGTTCTTAGTTCTTAGGTTTGAAAGCCTCACTTTGACTCGATACTTTTTGTCATTGTGGCTAATTGGCTCAAGCTTTGTCCTGCCTGACCACACAGCGTTCTTCCAGAAAGCATTTGGTCTGTCCATCGATCTCGAAGGTGTCACTTTTGGGGCAGGAAGTCCTTTCTTGGTCGTCATCCTCTCATTGTATGGCAATGTAAAACACTGGGCAGAGACACTGGTGTTCCAGCAGACTCCAGTTCATGGCGAGTTTGAGCCTTGGTGCTTCCTGGGTCGTTCCTGAACATCTTAACCAAGTTTCTTTCACCTGACGCTGACAGATCTTCCAAAATGGTGACAGTGTCAAACAGCGTGTCACAGTGACATCTGAATATCTTGTACTTAGCTACAGCTGTTTGAACTGATGACTGTGGAATCTGAAGTAGTTGAGAAATGGCTCTCCTAACTTGGTTAAATCTACAATTCTCCTTCAAAAAATCCCTTACTGAGTTCCTTGAACCTCCCGTTGTTTGGAGCATTGATCATTCCAATGAGTGCTGTCAAACAAATCCCTTTTATGCTGAGAAACAGAAACTACAAGCTGCAGTCAAACATGCTCAATAATTAGAAGTTCTTGACAAGTTAAAAGAAATTTTATAGGCTTTAGCACCCCTTATTAAAAGGTTTAGGTGAATATGTTATAGTCTGGTATATTTTTATTCTTGTTTGATTAGAGAAACAAAATCACAATAAATTCAAACGTGCATCTTGTTTTGTTCTTTTAAATAATTGAACTTGTGTTGTCCTCCTCATGTCCATGACAAGTGTATGTAAACGTCTGACTGTGACTGTATGTTATGTGCCATTCTCTCCTGGTTTTACCTAATAAACTCACCTCAGTCATGTTTACAAGATTCAGATGACCACAGGTCCTGCTAGGAAAGCCTGACGCTATAAAATTAATCCAACATCACTTCTGCTTAGCTCGATAAATCTGAACAGGACAAGTATTCGTTGTTGAATGCACCGCAGCACAGGGTGTAACAGGTGAAGAGATAGACAGAGGGTAGGGAAATTACTTGGCAGCCAATGTTATCTTTCTCCATTCGCTATTTGCAAGAGGACAACATGCCATGAAATTAGCTCGGTGGCTTCGTTCACCTCGGGTTTCAATTTTCTCGCTGCAGAATGTTTGTCTGGACGACTTGCAGGACGAGCGTACCGTTCCAGGAGGCTGTGAAAATGAACATGTTCTGGTGTGACAAAACATGACAAAACTTCTTCCCTGACAAGTCCACAATGTCGGCTGGAACAGGCATTCATCTGTCATTTTTACAAGCATTTTCCAGCATGAATAAAGTTGCGAGGGGCCATGCTTGGAAGAGGGGCGTGGTACAACTGTACAGATTCCCAGTCCGTCACGGGGCATGGCCCAAACCCTGTAGAGCCACTCGAACAGTCAATCTAATGTCATTTTAGAGAACTAGTTAACCTAATGTAGATGTTTTAGGAAAAAGGAAGCTAGAAGGCAAAGAGGTGACCCTGATATGTACAGGAAAAAGAGACAAACTCCACACAGAAAGGTCTGTACTGTTACTGGAACATGGTTGCATGTAGATATCCATCCTCACTCATTTAAACTTCCACAGACTAAAGGATGCAGACTGCCATCTAATCCTCCCATAGGCTAGCAGCGGCTAGTCTTTCAAGATAATGCTACACAGAGACTGACTGCTGATTATCTGATAGTTAACACAAGGCAAGCAGGGCTGACAACAACAGATTTTATTCCAATAAGAATGATCCGTGAAAGTTTATGAAGATAAAAAAAGAAACAACAGTGGTGAAAAACATAGACAACACATTCAGTGGACAGACCAACAGCAGCACAAACACCAAGAGTAACCCACACACCAGACTGTTCCTCAGGGCCTTCACACTTCAGTGTGGAGGTGTGCGTTTATGAAGTCGCACAGCAGACAAAACACAGCAATGTGTTGGTTTTATTCTAAAACTGGTCTGCTGTGGAAGAATACCCACAGAACACGCCAGGGGTCATGGGTAGAAATAAAAATGGGATGTTTTAAGAATCTGTTCCCTTGGTTTAAAAAGAAAAAACAAAAAAACGGTGCACAAGGATTTACAATCCCTGCCAACAGTTTAGTAAACCCTGTGCACAAACTTGCAGTAACTTTGGTCTTTATGAGCAGCAGGTGTTGTGTTTAGTTTTGTTTCCAGTTTGGACAGAGGAACAGATGGAAGGACAACACCGTAGGGCTCAGGGACCGTCTACAAATTGCAGCATCCGTCTGTAAATTCAGTAACATCAACAGAATTGTCTGCATTTTCACCTTTTTCCCCAGAAAGTGGTCATTTATTCTAGATCGCCAACTGATTACCTTTCGGAATGAACTTTATTTACAACGGCCCCACAGCTATTCAACCTTAGTAAACACAGACATGGCTATAACTCAGTTGTACAAATACTGAGCAAACATTTGGTATTCTAGTAGCTGTGAGTTTAATGACATAATCTGACCACTAACAGTTTGCTTAAGACCTTGTTTAAAACTTTCACATGCAAGGCAGCGGGAGATATGCATCCCTTTAAAAAAATGCTAGAATTATCTAGTTTTGTGACTGTTTTACTAAGTGTTTAGTTTGTTCTTTGCTGTCCATTGTCGAAGGACGAAGGAGCAATTTGGGGTGGGGCTGCTTCATAAATGAAAAGTCACAACCACGACACATTAGATCACATTAGATGCATCCCTCTCTTTTTTTTTAATCAAGATTCAAAATGCCAAAAACATAAATTTAGAGATGAGTAGCCAACCAGACCACCATGCTTACTCTCTGACTATCCACTGAATTTGGGTCAAATCGTCGAGCCTGCGTGAGGCGCTGACAATGCCTCACGTCGTGCTCCCCAGTCCTCGAACCATCCCGTCCTTTTGCTCCCGTCATTGTGTCAGATTCTTCCCCGGTTCTGACATTCAGGATTTTGCATTTGTACATCTGTCACCGCTGCTTCGTCTGGCCAGGTGAAACAGCAGCAATAAATAAAACACGGTGCTCACCCTGCTGCAGAGTTCACACCACAGAGTTCCTTGCATCATGTCGGAACGAGAGCAAACAAGATTTCTAATCATCCTCCGTTAGGCTTCGTGTGTGTGTGTGTGTGTTACAAGTTACTGAAAGTAGGTCTTATTTTTGTAGATGTGGTTTTAAAGATAAAACACCCCAGAGTTGAAGCCTGCTCAATGACGATCAATCAAAAAAGTCAGATACTTTATGATGACATATTTTAGTAACCAGAGCTGCTCCATGAAATATTGAAAGCGCAGGTATGTTGGTGTTGACTTTGATCACCGTCGGCCTTGCCTGTCTTCTGTAGCTCACCTCCTCTGTCAAGCGAGATCAAAGCATACAGCAACATGTGTTTCAGGCCAGAGTTTTCTCCAGAAATCACATTCACCTTGTTCCTCTTATCCCCAACAATGATCGCTTCTTAAAATTCTGGCTGCCCTTTAATTTATTTATTAGGCTGCCTCATGCTGTGTGTCAGTCTGAAGAGACGCCACTGATTCACTCGTGTTGACACGGAGACACCAGCTCTGATTTGTGGCACCAGTCAATAGACCGGCAGAGACAAGGGATTCCATGCAGACAAATTAAGCCATGCATTGTGAGGCAAGCTGTTCTCCCAGAGCTGTTTCATCAGAGCCAGAGTCAGACAGGAGGATTTAAATGACGGCAGGCCCAGCTAAACAACTCTTTGAACACAAAACAGCATGCTGTTTTCATTTGTCAGAGAAAAGACTATCAAACATTTCTCTGTTATGCTGACAAGCAACTAAAAAGCATGGCGTTAAGAAAGGTAGATTTGAAACAACTGACAAGAGTGATTAACGATAAGTCTGGTGCCGCTTCTAAATACACGGTTATAACAAGATTTTTCCATGAATTTAGACGTCAGAATTTTTCCTTCGACAGTCAGGAGCAGCTGAGTAATTAATTCTGTTTAATGCTGAGTCAGCATTCATGCGATTGTGTACCTGTTTATAGCTTCTTCTGCATGGGTTTTTGAAAACTTCTTCTGCGCTTTGTGCTATTTGAATCATTCTAATATCAGAATGTTTAGCTCAGAGATCAGTGTGCTTTGACTTTTAATATTTCTAACTTTTATGCTTTTCAAAATATTTAGCTTTTTTGCAAAAATGTTCCCTTTAAACAAATTAAACTTAAGGTACAGTTTTTCTAAGTTTAGTTTTTAACCGACTGTTTTGTTCATTTTAACTTTTAGCTACTGCCTTCCTGGTTTTAGCTTTCAGCTACTGTTCAGGAAATTGTATTTTTTTTGATACTGCCCTGCTAATTTTAGACATCTGCTACTGTTTTGCTTATTTTAGCTTTTAGCTACTGTTCTGCTTGTCGAAGCTTTTCACTGTTCTTCTCAGATTATCTGATGTTTTGCTTTTTTTTACCTTCTGTTCTGCTCGTTTTATCTTTAACAAACTTTAACTTTAGCAAATTTCAGTAGTCATTCAGCGCTCAGCTGTCACGCTGCATTTTCTCAGAAAATTAGGATTTTTCTGGTATCTTCAGTGGTAATGAAGAAGCTAGAGTTTTATGGTTTAAATACTTGACATTTGAAAAAAAAAGCTGTCTGGATTAAAGTGAAAGTTCATACATTTAGAGGTGGGGGTTGTAGTGCTGCTGAAACCAGTTCCTTTCAACTTCTACTGCATTCAAATGTGTCTTTCGTTCATCCCTCACACTATTTTTTTGTGTTTGTTTACGATCATCTTGTACCTATGTATCTAATTACTGTGACAAAAATAATAGAATATTTTAAAATTTTAAATATAATGAATATATCCCATACATAGCCTGGAAAGAAAGAATATTTAAGAGGCAGAAATGCTAAAAAAGAAGAAACCAAATGCTGGAATACTTGACTGTCGAGTACAAGAAAAGATTTGATAGAGAACAACTGAAACTGTTTTCAGGGTGATTGATGAGGATTGCTATCAGGTCGGTTTGGAAGAACAGAAGCGAGACACAAAACAGGTATATGTGTGGGTGTGTGTGTGTGTGTGTGTGTGTGTGTGCACAGTGTAGTACCAGAAGCAAACTGTGACGAGATAAATCTAAAAATAAAACAAAAAGGAAAAGAAAAGCTGACCGAAATGAGATAAAACAGACAGTTTTAAAATAAGATAACACGCTGTGGATGCTACTGCGCTCAAACAAGCACACGCTTCTGTGGTTTAAATCTCTGCATGAAAACCTGACACTGAGATTCACAAGGGCAAGTTTAAACTTCACGCAAACCAAAACATGGACTACAGAGTCAGGAAAATGGAAACTGTCCTTTTGGTCAGACAAATCAAAACTTCCCTTTGGTCTGTTTCAGGCTAAGGAAGAAACCCCTCCATTCGTTTCCGTACTTACGGTGTAACAATGGGTGCTTTTTCTTTCTGCCCATAAGGAACCAGTCCACAGGCCTTATTACCATCTGAGGTAGTTTATCTTTGTTGGTTTTTGCACTGCAAGCATTGTGGCTGTTTGTGGTCCTTATAATTACATTTATCTGGTCTTTTTGGGCTTCACAGAATGTGCTTTCTAAGTTCAATAGGGACTCTGGAGTGATATAAGGGGATGTGATTGGTCCATACATAAACGCATATTAATCGGAGTTGCAAACTGGACTTTCTTCCAGCACTCACATTTACAAGATTGAAGTAGAAGCTACTTGTCTGATGCTGTTGTTTACCATGACATACCCTTTTTTGAGCGCGTGCAGACTGTTCAAAGTAGAGTCCTGAGTGTTTGTATTGCTTTTTGAAACTCTGCTATGAAAGTTAGACCTAAGACACCCCCAACATACTGCTCCAACTAACGGAGTCCTCCATTGCTGTTGATGGTAAATGTCACGTGGATAAGTGACGTGGCCACTCGGACTGTGAGCCAAGTGTTGCACAATCGCAGCGTTTTTACTTATAAACACTCTAAAGTGGAGTCTTGTAACCCTCAGAGAGAACCTAATAACTGCTTCATCCAAACACATCCACTGTCTGTGCAGTGTATATTAATTGCCGGTTTTGAAGCAACAGATGCTGCCATCAGGACGACTCCTGTCTCAGCGAAAGCTTCACTTATTTCAACAGCATGGCTTCATAGTCAAAAGTTTGGGTGCTAAAGTGCCCTGCGTTACAGAGTTGTTCTCCAGTGAAACTTTATTATATAAAACTTTCAACAAAAAAAAAAAAAATTAAATTTAAAAAGCAACTGAAGTGCCGAGCAGCTAAAATCCTTTGAATGGGAAACATTTGCTTTCATAAGAACAGCAGCTGGTCCCCTCAGTTTTCTGTCTTCAGCATTGAAAGAAGTGATCTAACAAGTATTGTACCGCTGTCACAACATTTTGAAACAAGTTTCCAACGTTAAACTCCAATTATGCATGAACTGTAATTTTAAACGGCAACCTAATAAAAGGTACTAAAATAATTATTGTTTTCTACACTAATTGTTTTTCCCCAATTGAAGCAACAAATACATGTAATATCGAAGCTAAGCAGCCCGGCATGTCCAGCGCTGGGGAGGTGATTGAGATGAACGAAGGTCCCTGAACGTGGCGTTTGAAGCGAGAGCGACTCTCTCCGCTTGCTCAAAGTATAGGTGACTATCTCAGTGGCATTTTGCAAGCATGGGGATGAAATTGGATGATTTCTTGCTGGGTTTGAGGAGGAGTGACAGGTGGCTGTGCATCCATGCCTGAAGGAGGTCTGGTCCTCGCAATCCTCTCCTTAACTCCTACTATCTGTTTGTCTGCCCCCCGCCTCTTAAAAACTATCTCTTATTATAGGCAGGCGTTATATTTCAATCTCTTCAGGTGTTGGACATGTTTTAAAATGTGCATTGGACTGATCTTATTTCAAAGCAAGTTTTAGTAAAAGTTTGACTGTCTGTGTTGCTTTCCTTGAAGGAATGCCAGAGGTTTAGTCTAAGATCACCTTATATTGAAAAATAATTTTCAATATAAATTTTCAAACTTTATATAGAAAAATGAAGTTTTTTTGTCTAATCTTAAAAATACCACAAGATTTTACATGATATGTTGGCATTTGGATCACGCATTGGAGGTGACGCTCACCTATTATCATGCCAAAATTTAGTGTATTATCTGTAAAAAAGACTGAGTTATAGCTATTTGTTAGCGCCTAGAGCACACATGTTAAACTTTGTTTCTCGGTGGCCACTCTCCTGTATGCTTTAGATGTGTTCTTGCTTTATAACACTTGATTTAAATGGATGACGTATGAACAGGCTTGTTGAGAAATTGATGATCTGATGAGGAGGTAATTAAACCATTTGAATCAGGTGTGTTGGAGCAGGAAAACAAACCTAAAACTTCCAGGATAGTGGCCCTTGAGGCATAGAGTTTGACACCACTGGAGTATGAGCTGGGGATGAGTGTTAGCTACTACCCTACCAGATTTTAGCTCAATATCAGTAGAATTAGCCGAGGTATAGCCATTTTTGTCTTTGCTGAGGTTGATTAGCTGTGGTGACCATCTTTAATTTGGCTGACTTCAAAAGATAACCAATTGTAGATGGTCAATCAATGATAAGTTTCTGAATGTTTCATTTAAATCTGTCCAGTGGTTCACAAGATATTTTGCTAACAGACATACAGGTTCGACTTCAACAGTTAATGCCAAAGTTTTAAACAAAGATCCTAAACACTCTGTCAGTCCTTAAAGTACATTTTGAGGATGAGTCTCAGCTTCAACCACATTGAATATAATATCAATATCTGTAGAATTGACTGAGTTATAACCTTTTTAGTGTCTGCTACGGTTGATCAGCTGTGGTGGTCATATTAAATTGGGTTTACTCCAAAAGTGAATTAGGTGTTGGCTTGAATCCAATCGTTACATTTGGAGAGTTTGAATAAAACCTGCTGAGGAGATATTTTGCTAACAGACAGACCAAAAAAAACACACACAGGCAATTACTTTTAGGTAATAATAACTAATATTTATGCAGCTGGGTTTTTGTTGTTTTTTATTGACAATTACACAAAGTGGGAAAACTCTCTCTTCTAAAGCTTTAGAGCCGTCAAGTTCAACAAGACTTTATTTTCCGATGTCATGCTGATATACAGCTCGGAGCGCCGTCACTGAACCTGAATGGAGAGCCGACTCTGTGTACTCACACAATGTTTTCCCTGAGTTTTATATTGATAGGGGTATAACTTTCAAAGCAGAAAATACGCCTCATTCCTAGGAAAATAATTCTCGAAACTGTTGAGGGCGCATTTTTTTTTTTTTTCTCCATCACTGTGAATTCATCTCCCCGGAGCCGCAAATCACCTAAAACATCAGACAAATACTTGTGTGAACACGCACACAGGAGTGCGCGTGCGTGTGTGTCAAGGTAAACACAATAACAGAAACATTCCCGCACCTACAGCCACACACGAACGCACATTTTATTATTATTATTATTACTATTAAAGCAGCCAGCTACAACTGGAGTGAAATTCTTCATCCAGGTTACCATGGCTTCTGGAGACCTTGGGAAGATTGAGCCTCCTAGGAGGACACCATCTAAGGCTGCTCTCGTGCACATTAGCAGCTTTCTTTGTTGCGCGCTAATATTGTACAAATGAGTCCTTGAGCATTGTATTTCTTCAAAGAAACGCAGGAGAGAAGAACAATAGATTCACCTCTTTCCTCTGTCGTCTTTGTTCTTAATTTGCTCAGCATTGTGGGCGTAAACCAGCTCACACTGATGTTCTATTCACAGACAAAATAAAAAAAGACAGAAAGAAAAAAAAAAAACAAAAAACAAAAAACCCTGAAATAATAAATGAATAAAAACCCTCAGGGAGGGCTTTTAAATCTACATAATATCAAACTGTAGCTTTTTTTTCTCCCCCCCTTTTTATTAACAAGCAGTATTGGGTTCTGTGATGTATTTCTCGCATGCCTAATTACTGAGATATGAATTATCTTTCGTCCTTTGCAATTTAGTAAATAAATCCCGAGGGGCCTCATTTGAAGCAGGAAATAGGCCGTATTTCTAAAGTAGAGAAACCACCGTGTGAATGAAGTTCCATGAGGGAAATGGCTAAGCGAATCAGTCATGTAATGGAGGGAATCAAAGCCCCACGCAGCCTTGTTTACTCAGAGGATGGTGGACGGTGGATGTTTTGGTCGAGAGTAATAATGCGCCAACAACTCTCCCACCTTTCTTTTTCACACATGTAGCTCCCGCCGGTTAGCAAAGTTAAAAAGGGGGCAGATTAAGATCGATAAAATAACAACATACGCTTTAGCATTTGCCGCATTTTTTTTTTGTTTTATTGATCCTAATCAGCGTGAGAGGCTGGGAGGAGATGGGGGGGTTGGACTGTCAGAAATCGATCTTGAGAGTGACCTGATTGAGTCCTGAGAGAAAACAATCAGGCCCTTTTGGGGGTCAAAAAGGGCTCACCCCCCTCACTCCGTCCGGACAGCCTGTCATTTATCTTGTAAGCGTTTAAAATGGAATATTCTATGATCTAGCCAAGGTGACCAAAAGTCCAGAAGGTTATTTACACTCTGTTCGAGGAGTTCATCACCACTAACCTTTGTCAAGGGCAGGCGATCAATCGTGTAATCGCTTATGTGTGTTCGTCTGTCTGTTAGCAAAATAGCTCATGAACCACTGGGTTGGTTTTATTGAAACTCTCCATGGGTTTTGACGACATGGCGTCAGTGTTGCACAGTTTGGACCCGATCCTCGGAACTCATTCTCCAGTGCAGAAAGTCCTCACCTGAGAATATGTACAAGACCTGCGTCAATACGTGTCAGTCTTTTACCGCCTGTGACACAGAATGGAGATTCTTGACAACATCAGTGCTTCGGTCCTATAACCTTTTCCCCCATCTGATGGACTCTCACTGCCTTTGGATGCCCACAACCAGTTCAGCTAAAAGTGACCAAGATGCTATAGTGCCCACAGAAAGTGTTCTGAACGCTGTGATGATGGAACAGAAAAAAAAAAAAAAAGGAGCTCGGAAGATGTGGATTTATTGCGATACTCCACAAAAACATTGCAATAGCATTATATGGACGGATCATAAAAAATTCAAAACAATGAAAGTGCTTCACACCGAATATCCAGATCTGCTTACTTTTTTCTTTTTTCTTTGCCACTATGTTAGAACATTTTACTCGCTGGTTCTGAACACGCACCCACAGGTTGATTATTCTTGGGTTTTCTGAGTAGGCGACGGGCAGCCCTGCAGGTGCTGCTCTCCCTGGGCTAAGACCACTCCAGACAGACTGCAGTAATTTACATTGACAAAGCTGTCAGCTGGAGAGGTGGCCTCCTGCATGGTGATGGATGCC